>NW_015632032.1:228111-245238 GCF_001515625.1 Sinocyclocheilus rhinocerous
TTTTTTTATTTTAATAGACAAAGATTACCACCAAATGTGGCCTTTATTGTTAATCTTTGTTTGATTATGGGGAAATACCATATACATAAACAGAAATGGGCTAAAGGAAAACCCAACTTTTTGTTATTTCAGATAGATATGAAAAATTATATTGAGTTACTACTTGGGTTGAAAAACAGTAAAGCAAAACGCACTAGGTCTCTTTGTGAAGCTTTTATGTTATTTATATGATGATCTCATACCTGTTCTTTTTTCTGTTTAGTTTTTTTATTATTATTATTATTATTTATTTTTTTACCTGTATTATTTATATAATACTGTATATTTTCTATTTCTCTTTTGTAGTTTATAATTGTTCAGTACCTTTATATTATATGTTGGAAATCCCAAAAAAAAAAAGAAGGGAATAGAGCGATTTCATACACAACATTAAACTTAAATAGTTAGTGTATAAATCTTATTTGTTTATTTATTTATTTATCATTTTCTTTTAAATCAATTGATTTTTTTAAAATGAACGCCTTTGACAAACTGGTGTGACAACCACTGATCTGTGAGGATTTATTTTGTCTATATCAAAAATTTCCCAACTTCAAATATCCTCCTGAGAACCAGAAAAAAAAGTTTTGTGATTTTTTTTAATGTCATTACGTTGGTTGGAGGGGAAAAAAAAACATTTTTGAAAAAAAAAATTTATTCATATTTATTCTATGTCCTTTGTAGAGGATGCCAGGACTAAGTTATTCAAAAAAAAATAAAAATAGACATGAAAAGGCATGTATAGGCAAAGACAATATTTTATTTTTTCATTCACCAATCATTTTTTAGGTTTCAGGCTAGTTTTAACCAAACTTTGTACAAAGATGATTCTTAACTATGTTATGAAAGATATAACAGAATGATTTGATATACTACTGCAATTTATGGAATATGTGTGTAAAATGTCCATAAATTGGTATTCCCATTCTATACAATGTATCTACACATGGCATCTAATTTGCATATTAATGTGTTCATGGGGCAAACCATAATGAAAAAAATAAGTGTAATAATGGGAGTAATAACTTGGCAACAGTTTTGTGAGAATATCTCATATTTCATAGTAATATCTGATCTATAATTTCTTTCCCTACTGACTTCTTGTGTCTCCCCAAAATGTCTGATTAACATGATGTTTGTCCTGGTGTCCTCTACAGAAGACATGTATGAACATTATGCCCTGTTTTGGAATAAAAAGTCATATTCCAATTTGAAACTCCATAACATTTTTCTGAGATGTTTATTTAAGACAAACGATTTGAAAATTAGCCAGATTTAAATGATAATTACAAAACATTATCATGTTTCCCAAAGAGTGCTAAATCTGATCATTCTGTCAATATCAGTCATATTTAAAGACCAAGGAGAAAGAGTGTTTATGATCAAACCCCCAAACATTTGATACCCCTAAAAAGCGGACAAAAGTCTATGCCTGGGTCCCAGGAGGATATGATGTGATATAATACAATATAATATGAGGCTTCTGTAGCTCAAACGGTATTTGCTTTGGATAAAGTGTCTGCTAAAGCCATGAAAGATCATATAAAATATAATATAATGTAATATAATATCATTAATATAATATAATAATAGTTTCATTTTGACCTAAGATCATCAATTGGTTGAACACTATTGGCGCGATTTCACTTTTCAACAGTAGATGTCAGTAAAAACTAGATCATCTCTCAAATCAAGCATTGCACATTAAAACGGGTTCAAAAAATCACTTGTAGCCTACCATAGACTTGCAGTACATTTAGCTAATTCATTGAGACTTGCTGGTATGCTGTTTTGACTTTTTTTTCTTTTCTGCCCAGAACACCTTAGCTACAGCGTTGAAACCACTCAACATCAGTTTTAACGTGTTCTGGTGAAGTTCTAAGGCCAAACTCCATGCAGCGTCTAGACCAGGGTTGTCTAAACTCGGTCCTGGAGGGCCTGTGTCCTGCAGAGTTGAGCTCCAACTTGCCTCAACACACCTGCCTGGACATGTCAAGTATACCTGGTAAGATCTTGATTAACTGGTTCAGGTGTGTTTGATCAGGGTTGGAGCTAAACTCTGGAAGACACCGGCCCTCCAGGACCGAGTTTGGAGACCCCTGGTCTAGACTGTGAGTTTTTCACTTGGCAAGCATCACTGACATTTTCTTCAAAAAACGTAAAAATCTATTCCTCTGTCTTTTGGCTGTGAGGCACAAATGCCGCTTTTGACCACACATCCTTAATAAAACCGTATCTGCTGTTAAAAACTTCTCAGAACTTCTCACAAAGGCCCATAGCTTACATGATCTCAATGGTGAGCCCAGTATATTTTTATAACACTGACAAAGCTTCCACTCGTGCTTAACATTCAATAGGATGCAGGATGCACATATGTCGGTCAGACACATTTGTCATCTTGTATCAGCATATAGACCTACTACATCATCAGGAAGTCATGTTTTCTCAAAGCGTATAGCGATCTGAAGTACTTCCCGCTATTTATGGAAAATGTCAACGTGTTCTTAGTAATATGGGAGCAGCCTGCCATGTGTTTGAGCATGTGTGACCTGCACATAAGGATACAATACCATTAGATCGGACCACCAGACAAGCCGCTCCACTTACACAACGGAACAAAGACATTTTCCCTCTAGAAAACGTCCGAGTATTGAAAAGACCTTTGGCACCTTCATAGCTCTTTTATGTCTTGGAAGTTCTCCCGAAGCCCAATTTGACTTCTTTATTTTGTGCTCCCCATGATGACCGCCCACCTCTGTGTTTATTAGGGAAGAGCGTCCTAAGATCAACAATATTGCTTTGGCCTTGACATCACCGCTGTGCTATTTCATATTCAATGCGAGTTCCTTTGTGTATGTGCATATTTGGGACTCCAGAGTGATTATCACTGCAGGCTCAATTCCTGAACACGTATCACAGAAGTATACTTTCAGTCGATAATAGTGGCGGTGACATCACTCTGATCAATTGTTTGTCCACGGTTGAGTCGTCGAGGCTCAAATTTGTCATCCAGATATTTTGCCCTCACATTGTTTTGTAGCCTGAATATTTTTGGCACTGCAATTTTGAGTCCCGTTTTTATGAAAGGAGAACCTTCCTGTCTGTTAGGATTTCCCCTTGTTTTCTCCAATGAACAGTTTAAGTAAAATAATCAACAAGGGCGTGACAAACCTGTGGAGCATTTACTTTCAGAAAAACAGGCTGAACCTACAAGAGCTGACCTTGTTGAAAAAGCAGTGGTAACACTTTATTTCGATAGTCCACTTTAGACATTCTATTAACAGTAAGTAACTTTGCAACTACATGTCAACTAGCAGTTAGTAGAGTATTAGTAGACTGTCTGCTTAATATCTTCTAACACTTTCTTTGTCAACTTATTCTACTAACCCTAAACCTACCCTAACAGTCTACTCTGAGAATTAGTTGACATGTAGTTGACATATAGTTACAAAGTTACTTATAGTTAATAGAACGTACTTCACAAAATGATAAATAATAGGTGAGGTTACACTTTATTTTGATAGTCCACTTTAGACATTCTATTAACAGTAAGTAACTTTGCAACTACATGTCAACTAGCAGTTAGTCGAGTATTAGTAGACTGTCTGCTTAACACTTAAGACTATCTTCTAACACTTTCTTTGTCAACTTATTCTACTAACCCTAAACCTACCATAAGTCTACTCTGAGAGTTAGTAGACATGTAGTTGCAAATTAATGAGAATTAGTTGACATGTAGTTGACATGTAGTTACAAAGTTACTTATAGTTAATAGAATGTCTAAAGTGGACTATCGAAATAAAGTGTAACCAAAGCAGTTTTAGGAGGTTTAAGCAGTTTTAGATGGTCTACCTGGTCTGGTCAAGCTGATGTTCATCTGATTTTGGCCGCTTTTCTTTTCATGGTTCAACTGACCCAATTCCTTTGTTTTCCTCCCATGTGGCACAGATTAGATATGATGCACAAACATGTAAGCAGGAAAAAAAGCACATGGATTCGGATATTCAAAGATCACTTTCAGGCCTCATTCATATTTGGAAATACATCTGATATGAATCATATATGTGACCCTGGAGCACAAAACCAGTCTTAAGTCGCTGGGGTATATTTGTAGCAATAGCCAAAATGTTTGATTTTTCTTTTATGCCAAAAATCATTAGGCTATTTAGTAAAGACCATGCTCCATAAAGATATTTTGTAAATTTCCTACTGTAAATATATTCAAACTTGATTTTTGATTAGTAATATGCATTGCTAAGAACTTCATTTGGACAACTTTAAAGGAGAATTTCTCAATATTGTGATTTTTTTTGCACCCTCAGATTCCAGATTTTCAAATAGTTGTATCTCGGGCAAATATTGTCCTATCCTAACAAACCATACATCAATGGCTATGCTTATTTATTCAGCTTTGAGATGGTGTATAAATCTCCATTTCAAAAATGTGACCCATATGACTGGTTTTGTACTCCAGGGTCATGTGCATTTGCCATGTAAGTGGACAGATTGGATATTCCCCTGTCAATGTGAGTTATAGGTCATTGAAAAAACGACGGTGGCGACTGACGTCAACTCAGGTGGACACTTTTCCGCAGTTTTCCTGTGGAATTGGGCTGTTTTGACACTGCTACCACTGTTTAGTTTGTGGGTTAAAGCGATCTCCTCCCCTGGAATGTGATTTTGAGGGAGGGAAAAATGCAGAAAAAACGCGACTGGGCTAGTTTTGATTAACAATTGGGCTGGTTTTGTTTCGTAGACCTGGCAACCCTGTTTTCGGGTCTGCATATCTATCTTGCGTTGTTTCAGCAAGTGTAGAGTGTACATGCAGATATCGGATATGGGTCACATTTAAAAGAAGATGTAAGCTGGTCATCAAAAAATTGGTTATAGCCAACACCAAGGAGAATTGGACATCAAGACCTGCCGTATAAATGCGGCCTTAGTTGGACCAGAAAACTACCTTAGGATGAAAACTGGGAATAAATGTGAATATTTTAGTAGGGCCTATGCATCATAAATGGGTAATTAATTACAGCTGTGAAATTATAGTTTTATTAAATAATTCGTATGCTTTTTTAGAAAGCATGTGTTAGTTTATAGTTAATGACTTCAGCTATACTGTGGTCATTGCTTACAGTACACTATATTATGCATTATGCAAGAGCTGTAATGACAAATAATCTGACTTGGTAATTTATCTCTTCATGAACAAGTTTATACATCAGTGTAATTCAAGTCTGTGGCCAGTCAGTGTCTCTGCTAACAGGGCATTAGCGCAGTTTAACAATGACTTTGGTAATATGGCAACATTTGGTTTGTCTTCTGGAGCATGCGTACAACGCAGAGTTATTTTTTCCATCTGTTCGTCCGTCCATAATATCTGACTATCATCCATCCACACTTTATAAAGATGTATTAATATAAAGATAACTTTGGCTTACCCTTAAGATATTTTTGTTTAATTATATCAATAGGGGTCAATGGGATTTTTAGCCGTTTTATCGTCCAAACATCTACAAAGTAAACAAGCCACATAATTTCAAGTACCATCCTTCAAGTTTGCAGGATGAGTTCAATGCCAAAATTTGAGGTTAGTGGTTTGTTCAAATCTGTAAGTAGTGTTGTAGTCAAGACCACCTAAACGGAGACCAAGTCGAGACCAACACCAGAGTGTGTTGAGACCAAGACAAGACCAAGATCAACACTCCTGAAATTCATCTGAAAGATCCACATTTACTGCCCGAAAAATATCTAATATTTAATCATTAAATACAATTATAAGACACTATTTAGAGCTGTTACCAATCAAATGAAATTACGAACAACAGAATTCATCTTTGCACTGCAGAGGTGGCACAGAAGCTGCATCTAAATTGGTACAATTACAATTGCATAAATATTGTTGAGAGTAATGTTTTAAAAATAACATTTTGAATATAGAAATATGATGGAAAATAAATTGAATATGAATATCAAACTAAATCCACCAGTTGACTAGGTGGTGGCAAATCACTTAAAGCTGCAGTCCATAACTTTTTTTTGGTTAAAAATGATCCGAAATCAATATTTGAGCAAGTACATAACCAGCCAGTGTTCAAAACTATCGCCTTACTTTAGCCCGATTCACGACGGTTATCTTATACTAATGTTTTCTAATTTGAGTGGTACTGGTAGGTTTTCGCGGGAAATTCGAGCATGTTTGGGTTAAAAGAATTTCTTAATATGAAATTCGAAGAGTATGACAATTAGATTAGACTGTGCAGAAATTGAAATCTACACGCTAATACACACTACTCATAGTCACCAATGCTGATGTTGTTAACATTAATCATTTGAGAATAAAGTATAACAATAATAATAATTTGAATGGTTTGATGTGATATGAGCTAACTGATCTTTAGATTTAATCACCATTGGTAGCGAGATTTATGGTAATGCTTTTTTCCTCAGTTGGTCAGAACAAACGTGGCAGACTTGTTACTTACTTGTTCAGATGGCAATATATGGTGACAATTCTTATTTGGGTCATATTCCAAGACGTAGGCTAGAATCTGTGATTGCGAAGTACAGTAAATATCCACACCGGTGTTGTGACTGACTGACACACATACTCTTCAGAACATTAGATTCATCCGCGCTGGAGCCGCGCCGACTCACAACCCACGCAAGCTAGATAATTTCGCACACAGCTGCAATTCCAGGTTTTCAAACAGAGATGGCGACAAAGAGGAAAAAATTACGGACTGCAGCTTTAATGTGTGAGTCACAGAATCATTTATTCAACTGATTCGTTCAGTAGCGAATCACTGCTGTGTGTTGCTCGGAAACACAACAGTTGCTATGGATTGCTGGTTTTGTTTGGAACTATTTTTGTTGCTGAAATAGCTAAAACAATTTTTTTAATTGTTTCTAAAATATAATTCCCTTAATACTTCTTGTTTGTTTAATGTTTGTATAAAATCAATATCACGTTTTGCAATCATGCTCATATTCCTGAAAACAGCTCTTTTACTTTTGTGATATTGCTTAATTATATGTTATTATATAAAAACAAGAACTCATACAAGTACTTTATTGCAATCATGCTTTGAATTTTTGCGGCATTTGTATTAATTGTGGTTCAAATTTTGACACACTTCCCCCACAGCACAGCAGTATCAAAAGAAATAAAGAAATAAAATTAGAAATAAGCTATTGATTGCATTTAAAGAAGGAAGTTTTACATCATCACTTTAATGATGTTAACAAATAAATTAGACAATGCAATAAATCAGACAACAGCAATTTAGTGATATCCCGGCAGTTGTGGTCTTGACTGGTCTTGAAATAAACTCCCGAGTCCTTTTAGCCTGAGACCGAGATAAGACCGAGAACTTCAAAAATGGTCTTAAGACCGGTCTTGAGCACTACAACACTATCTGTAAGTATTAGCAGTCATAATAGTGATGCTAGCCTTCGCAAACACCACCAATTACTGTAGGTGAAATTAGTGCAGTAGTAGTGCCTATAGTGCAGCATTGATTTAGCACAGCAGAGTCTGAATGAGCCTCTGTGGCAGTAAATTCAGCAAGTTCTAGGGAAGAGTCTCTGGGTCACCTGCACCATGAATCACATGTTGACGGGAGCCTGCTGTGCCTCTCTGCTGGACTATAATTAGAAACATGCCTCGTGCTGCGCGGAGGAAACAGTTTGGATAACAAAGAAAGGAAAGTGTTTGCATCAGGCCGACATTTACCGTGCTTGCAGCTTGGCATTTCTTCTCGGACGTCCCTCATTCCCACATTACCACACACAGGTGAGGGGCAAAGAGTGGAGGCCTCGAGGGGCACACAAACTCCAGCTCCCCGTTGACTAACGATGAATAATCCGTGACTAAATCACACAAACAAGACTTACACACCAAGACACCATTCATGTATTGTGTAGCAGACAATTGAAAAGCCGTTAATAATGTGTACTGGACATTTGGAGGCTTTCTAAACATTTGTGTTGGCTTGACTGCCTGCTTTACTTAAATATACAAGGCCCATAATCGCAGGTGGGACATGGAAACGGTTCTTAGATAGGATTTTACAGTTTCCCCCAAGATACAGAGATTGTATTGTGACACGCATGCAAGGCAACAAATGACTCTCAAGGGTGGATGGGGTTATGAGCTGGGTGAAAAACGGCTCCTGCTGACAGCTTTCGTGCACAAGCATTTCCCTGAGCCCTGCTGAACACCAGATGCACTGTACGGACATATATCAACCATGAGTAACAGAATACACCGCAAAAGAAAATAAAGGTTTCGGAACTGTCATAGACACCTGCAAACGCTGATGTTTCTGTCTACAGTCATTCTTGAAAAAGATCCGGTCTGTTGTCAATGACAGGTGTCATAGTAACAATGGATAGAGGTTATAAATTTGTACCTACTTTGTCTTATACTGTAATACTTTTACCTGTTCCATATGCTGGAAATATAGTAGATATCCAGTTCATACACAAGTTTACTAAATCTTACAAATCATGGGTACTCTAACCGGTCTGCGGCTTCGTAGCCCCATACACAGCAAACTGCAATGCACTGTGAGTTCTGACAGCTTTCAATCATGGCCAGCATTTTCAGCAGTTTGAGCTACAGTAGCTCTTCTGTGTGATTGGACCTGATAAAACTAGCCTTCATTCCCCACCTGCATCAATGAGACTTGGGCATCCATGACCCTGACGCTGGTTCACCAGTTGTTCTTCCTTGCACCAATTTTGGTAGCTACTAACCACTGCATAGCAGGACACCCCACAAGACTTGATGTTTGGACCAAGACTTGACTCTTGACGTTTTAACGTCAGACCCAGTTGTCTAGCCATTACTATCAAAGTCACTCAGATCTTTTCACTTGACCATTTTTCCAACACATGAAATTCAATAACTGAATGTTCACTTGCTGTCTAATATATCCCACCCCTTGACAAGTGCCATTGTAAGAATATAATGCTATTCACTTCATCTGTCAGTGGGTTTAATGTTGTGGCTGATCAGCGTATCAAATAAATCTTAAAATATAATTTAGTTTTTTTTTTCTGTTTTAAAATATTACGATGTTTTCATGATATTCTGTTCAAAGCTGCTTAGTTTTGATATTTGTCTTTCACGTATTGTGCTGGACATATGTGCTGGACTGTTTGTGACTGTTTGAGAGCTTGTCATTCTCTGAGCCAGTGTTTTTTCCTACTCTGTGTGCTGATATTTTCACTAAATGAGCAAAGCTAGACATCTCCATACAATAGACAATAGACAGTTGTCATTTAGGGAGTTATTGTTTAACATGCCAAGTGTCTGTTAAATTGATTTTTGGAGTTCATATAGTCTCCTGTTTGAACTGTTACCATTTTTCCCTTGCATTTTCACGTGGGAGTCATCCTTTAAGAATCCAAGACTGCTATTTTTGAGAATCCTCAGCAGAACATTTATTCCTGGTTTTCCCTTCCATTTTTCTTTTTTTCATTTTGAATGTATGTCTCTCATTCTTTTTCATGGAAGAATGATCCTAAAGATAGAAACTGCTCTATCTGCTAGAAATGGCCTTATTTGGTCTGGTTTAAATATATTTCATATAATTACTCATAACTTAATTTACCCATATATGGCCAATTAACTGTCTCATTTTAGTTTGATATATAGGAACATTCAGAAGACACAGAGATCTTATGAGAACTCCAGTCATAAATGTTCATGTCTTTATAGAATAGAATTGTGTAATAAAACTTGAGACACAGCATGTATGTTGTCTGCTATTTATTCATATTATTTAAAGTAAGTTTCCATATTTTTACATTAGGTAGTATGAACTAATAATGAACAAATTTTTTCCACCCTTTATTAATATATTATTTTTGGTTGTTTTTTTATTTATTTTATTTTTCATAATGCATTGAAACCGCAATGAAATGGTTAATATCAACTTTTAATAATGTTATAAAAACATATTAGTATACGCAGAGAATAAAAGCAGAATTAGATATATTAACCAAGATGAACACATTCTATAAAAAGTGTTGTCAGTTGTTGGTTCACATTATCAAACCATCCTTAACGTTTCAAACCTAGCCTGATGCATTAGGACATTCTGCAAAATATCAACTTTCTGTATGATGGAAAAAAAGAAAGGACTTTTCCTAAGAAATTAGGACTTTTCTGTTTTCGTCCTTTTAAACTTGCAGATCACCAGATGTATGACCACAGGTCTGTTCTCAAGGCTGGATAAAGGGATAAAGACAGCTGTATGTCTGAATAGCTCTGGCCCAGGCCTCTGTCCCAGCAGGGGGTTCATCGTGAATACACCCAGCCTGGCTCGGATTGTTCTGTACACATAAGCGCACACACACACATACATATGACAATACCTCTCTTGCAATTTACATGGTTCCTGTTACCTCGTTCCTTGACTTCCTCGATCTGTTTCTCAAAGTCTGTAATCTGAAGTGAACATGGTTTATGGCGATAGAGTTGATTTGTTGTGTTGTGTTTGTTTGGCGGCTGATTTCAGATAGCAGGTCTCAGGGAGTAGGCGATCCAGGTTCCCTGTGCCGAAACGGCCCACAGAGGGCCAGTTATAGAGCATTACAAGAACTGTATGGGACTGAGGACAAAGCCCTGGGGGATTCCTGCTACACTTACTGTTAGCACAATATACAGCTTTGGAAACAATTGTTTATTCATAGATGGTCTGTCTGCAGACTCAGTCATAAATTATGACACGGATCCATTGTGTGGTCCACTGATTGTGTTGCCAGTAATGCACAACTACTGCTAAACACAGTTCTCAAAAGAGCAGTGAATGTGTGTTCAGGTTTGAATGCACATATTTGTGTGCTGAGTCTGACTGACATTTCTGTGCAAAGAATTGTAGCCGAACATGAGTATGCATGTAAGCATGTTTGTCGTCATCTATAAGGGTGTGTGCTGTCATGTGTTTGGTGTATGATTATAATTTCTTTTATATTTTAAATTAGCGTTTATTTTTATGTTTTCGGTATTTCATTTTTATTTAAGTTATTTTGTATGTTTTTAACATTACTATTTAAATGTATTTAGTTTTAGTCAATTTTATTTTTAATTGATTTCCAGTTTATTTATTTCCAGTATTTTTAGTGCTTCATGCATTTGTGGATGGCAGTGTTATTTTAGTATTTATATTCTATTATAGTTTTTAATTAGCTATGATATTCGTTTTAATTTTGGTTATGTTTTAAAATATTCATTACTATTTATATTCATTTATTTTTATTTTAGTTTTAGTCCATTTTTATTTTTTATTTATTTTCAGTTAATTTTAGTGCTTCAACTTAAAGTAAAATTATTTCAGTTTATTGCAACAAGGCAACATTTCAAACAATTGTTTATTCATAGATGGTCTGTCTGCAGACTCAAACATAAATTATGACACGGATCCATTGTGTGATCCACTGATTGTGTTGCCAGTAATGCACAACTACTGCTAAACACAGTTCTCAAAAGAGCAGTGAATGTGTGTTCAGGTTTGAATGCACATATTTGTGTGCTGAGTCTGACTGACATTTCTGTGCAAAGAATTGTAGCCGAACATGAGTATGCATGTAAGCATGTTTGTCGTCATCTATAAGGGTGTGTGCTGTCATGTGTTTGGTGTATGATTATAATTTCTTTTATATTTTAAATTAGCGTTTATTTTTATGTTTTCGGTATTTCATTTTTATTTAAGTTATTTTGTATGTTTTTAACATTACTATTTAAATGTATTTAGTTTTAGTCAATTTTATTTTTAATTGATTTCCAGTTTATTTATTTCCAGTATTTTTAGTGCTTCATGCATTTGTGGATGGCAGTGTTATTTTAGTATTTATATTCTATTATAGTTTTTAATTAGCTATGATATTCGTTTTAATTTTGGTTATGTTTTAAAATATTCATTACTATTTATATTCATTTATTTTTATTTTAGTTTTAGTCCATTTTTATTTTTTATTTATTTTCAGTTAATTTTAGTGCTTCAACTTAAAGTAAAATTATTTCAGTTTATAGCAACAAGGCAACATTTCAAATTTTCTTTTAGTGTAAAATTTTCATGGAATATTTATATTTTATTCCATCTTTATTTCGGTTAACAAAAATGTTTTTAAAAGTTTAATGCTTTTTGTTAACTATAATAACCTTGGTGGGTAAAGTGGTTTTGAGGGAGTTTTTGTTGATTTCTAAGTGGTTCCTCAGTGGCATATTCTGGTGTCTACATCTGGCTCAGATCCATCCTTAAATACCCTTTAAATACCCTCTTGCTAGGTAAAAATCATCTAAAGATTGGGATTATATGAGTAGGAGCAAGGTATTGGGTTATTTGACGAAGGCCAGATTGAAACCAATGTGGCATAAGCACCTGCACGACCACTATGCCATGACTCTATTCTGTTCTTACCTATATCCCCCCCTCTCGCTCGCTGTCTGATTAGTGGACGTGTGATTCTCCTCTCATTACTCCCTGTGTCTGCTCTCTGTCTCTGGTATACTGTGTGTTCCTGTATTTGTGGCTCTTCCTGTCTCCTGCTGTCACTGCGCTGCAGTCGCCAATGCTTCCGGAGAGCCTAGGTTGGCGGCACTGGCCTCGTTAGGGGGTACACACACAAACCACTCACACACTACACACCCAATAGCTTATTGTGCTCAGAACCCATGTGGATTCCTCCTTCCCAATCTCACTGGTCAGCGAGTCTCTGGGGAGAGAGAGGACTTTCCCTGGTAAACACTGATGCAGGTAAACAGCTCTTGATTCTTATGGGCAGAGCCATCAAATACAGGCCTGCATGAGTTGCTTTTCAAGACCTTCAAAACAAAGTGAAGAAATCTAGATTGATCTACCCATAGAAACATTTTATTGCTCAGACATTGCACATATTTATAAAAATAAATATCTAAATGTCTGAAAACATGCATATAAAAATATGTAATATATATTTTTAATGCATTTAAACATTCAATATTTAATAATTTAATGCACTAAATAAAGTTAACATCAACTTTTAATGTCAAAAGTCTTATTATTGGCTTTATGCAGTATTATGATTTAAATCTCGTATTGCTGCAACTTTTTCATTATGACTTTAACCCCATAGTGCTACTACTTTATTCCTAAAATACATGCAACAGTCGGGTTTCGGAAGTAAAAATGCTATTCATTTTCTCCATTGGGAAATTGATTTTTAATTATATGATATGATATGCTTTTGTTGAGCCATGAGTTTGCAAATTTTTTCAACTTATGTTTTAAATAATTGTATTTAGCAGCGGGATCCCTGGTGAAAAACTACATTACCCATGATGATGTGAAGAAAATTCCATCAATCAGAGAGTCGCAGTGAGCAAAACATGTCAAATGAGTGCTGAGCTCCGCCCACTCCCATGCACCTCAAATGACCTAATACCTCGGTCTCCCCATGCTCTCAAAACACTTAAATATTTTTTTATATATATATATGTCATTCACAATGGTTCATGGGATTGTAGTTCTTCCCCTCAATAAAGCTGTTAAGTACACAGTTTTGCACCTTTGTCTTTTTGACCGATTTTCAAATAATTTTTGCTTTCAGTCACAGTTTGTAATATTGTGATTCACCTCGCAGCTGGTTGGTTTGCTTCATGGCCTAACGAAGAGTTTTTAAAATCCCTTTGGGAAAAATGAATGGGAAAAATACTTCCGGAAGCGCCGCTGAAAAAGTGGGTGGGCACTAACGCACTCTACTTTGACGTTTTTATTTTACCGTCATACTGAAACACTGTTGTAAAACTAGCCTTTTTCTTCACTCATTACTGTCATGGAGAAAGAACTGACATATTACAGAGAACTTATTGTGTTTTCTTCTACGGTTATACCTCGGACTGATTTTAAAAGCTTATTTATTGTTTTAGGACAACAATTTGGCCAAGATTTGTTCAGTACTTCAGGCATGAGTGAGGTTTTATTGATCATGCTGCAACAAGATTGAACTTCAGTTGTTCAGTTCCCATTTATAAAACCAAACAGACCAGAACTACAAGTCATTTTGCTTGAGTCTTTTACATCATGAGATTTACACTGCCCAGATTATCTTCTGTGAGGTCTCTCTCCACATCAGAGTTTATTTGATTTAGACCCCAGGGTGTCCTTTTATGTTGGATTTGGCGAATTAGCACAACGTTTACATCACTGGCAACGCTGACAGTGTGTGACTAGCGAAGCATGTTAAAACTGAAGTATTTGTTCTGGCTCACTCAAGCAGCGCTAAAAAGACAAAATGGAGTTTCTCACTGAAATACAGATGTTCTTTTAGGAATGTGATGGGTCATATGCAGAAATATTATTTCAGCAATCATCACTGTTTTAACTTCTGATTGTGTTTTAAGGGCCACGGCTGGTTTTTGTCTCTGTCGTGAACCGAATATAGCCTTCTTGACGTACTTCATATCTGGATATTTTCACTAATTTGGTGTCCTTTTACCTGCAGTTATGATAAATTATGCTTTCAGACTCTTTTGATCTTACTAAATGCTTGTATTCCCGGTAATTCATATAGATAACTTTGCATTTGCATTTACCATCTTTCTCATCATGCCTCCATCTCGTTCCCTCCTTTTTGACCCCTGGTTTCCTTCGTCGTATTTACTCAGCTGCCGCGTGGAGACTTTGAAGCCCACAGGCCTTCAGCAAGTCTCTTAAACAACATCAGTTGCCATTTATTCTCAGAATAAGCCCTGGTTTATTATGTTAACACCTATAAAGTGTTTTTAACCAAACCCTCTCACTCACCTCCAGCTGGATGTGTTCTACGCACATATGCGGATGATGTTCGACTCGGCTGCTCTAGGGCGTCTTTACCAGCTCCTCTGGAAGACCGCTGAGGATCTTGGGTCGCACTCTTTGGTTTGCATAATGGCTGCCCTGAGGGCGTCTCTGATTTTGGGTAGTGGAAAGGTATACGCAGAGTTTCCGTCTGCGGAGCTATAGACTTCTGAATATAAACTTTGAAATGGCTGTTAGTGCAGTAGTGCTTCAGGAAAGCCTGGATTATTTTATAGAGGTATTCTACATGCCTAAGACATGTTTTACATGCACATACTGGAATTATTAGTGGCCTTCTATGCTCTATTATACCCATTCACACTTAAAATATTACAAATAATATTATAAATAATAATAATATATATTTATATATAATTTATAATTATAAAATTATTAAAATTGTCAAATAGTTTTAGGAAAATATTTCTATTAAGTTGACAATATTTTTCATAAAAATCTTATTATTTCTATAAAAATCATTATTTGTTATTAATTTCTATGAATCTTGTGATTTACAACCAGTAATTTGAAAGAAAATATATTTAATTTTTTATGAAATAAGTAAGTTTGGTAATTTTGTTTTGTTGTTGTTTATGTTGTTTGCTTTACTTTGTTCTGTCTTTGTTTTGTTGTTTGATTTGTTGTTTGTTGTTTGATTTGTTTTATTGTTTGCTTTGTTTTTTGTAATTTAATTTGTTTTGTTTCATATTTGCTTATTTTTGTTTTGTTTGCTTTTTTGTTTTATTGTTTGCTTAGTTTTTTGTTTTGTTTGCTTTGATTTTAGTTTTGTTGTTTGCTTTGTTTTTGCTGTTTTTTTTTTGTTGTTGTTGTTGGTGTTCACCTTTTTTATTGTTTGCTTTTTTGTTTTTGCTGTGTTTCTTTTTGGCTGTTTAATTTTCTATGTGCATTGTTTTATTGTTTGTTTGTTTTTTATTTGGTTTGCTTTGTTGTTTGCTTTGTTCTTTGTTTTGTTTTGTTCTGCTCAGAACTTTTTTTTGTGGCCCCAGTGTGAAAATCTCTGCTCTCAGTGATCAGACTTGATCAGATTTCACCCTAACAACTACACAGCAACACCCTTGCAACCGCCCAGAATAAGGGTCGTGAGTTTTGCGCAGTCAAGCAATACTCACATTTTTCTTTGTTTAGTACCATTATGCTGATGCCAATAAATGTACCAAAGTGTATAGTATATAAAACTGTATCAAACAAGTGCACCTCTGAGAGACTGGCGTCCAACTGTTAGACTAATAAACATTTTGCCTGGCCTTCGACAAGTCAAACAGGAATCAGAACCTCCCTTTTCACCCACAACACAAATGCAAGCAAAACAATCCTCCCAATAGTTCTGCACTGTCCTAACGCACTCCACTGTACAGCTGTAGATCAGTTCATTTTAAGGACAAATTTATAAACTGGGAGTAGCATAACTTTTTTCAGTGTAATATACACCATCAATAATGTTTTTGCAAACCTTTATTCTGAATATGATTTTGGATTATCCATTCAATAACTCAACAGATAAAAGCCTCTTTCTTAGCCCACTGTTGTGGTAGTGGGCTGAACAGGGTCTGTATAGGAAACATATGGACCTGTAATGAAATTCGTCCCTTCACGGTATCCGTTTATAACCCGGAGGGCTGAAGATTTGCATGTAACAGCCTTTAGGTAACATCAGGTGGACATCACAATCTTGTTTTTGAGTTGGCATTGATGTGCTCTGTTACAAAATGTAGTGTGCTGCCTACTGCCTACATAAGGAAACACCTTCAAAGGCAACATGGAACATAAGTGACTGATTTAAAGTGCTCTTATTAGGAATCAACTCCACACTCATGAAGTAAATAAAAACTCACAATTGACTCACAATAGAGTTCCCCAAACATGCTAGTTAATAAAACGTACTAACCTTGACCAAAGGATCATTTTTTGTACTTCCCCCCACCCGCCCTCACTTTATTTACAAATTTTCAAGTATTACAATTTTTTTCAATATTTCAACAATACAGTTTAGATAACATTTTAACACTAGGTATAAAGAAAAGGGATCCGAATAAAAAATAGGAAACTAAGAAACTATCAAAATAACAGATACAATCAATTATCCCCAAGTAGTAAAGCGCAATTAGTTATCCCTAAAAAAAATACACAAATTACCCTCAGCAACCCCCCACCCCACCCAAAAAAAAATAAAAATAAAATAAAAACACATTCTGCACTTGTGCCAGCTAGTAAGAGAAAATTAAACACTACATAATACAAG
>NW_015632032.1:247834-250856 GCF_001515625.1 Sinocyclocheilus rhinocerous
AGCTTGCGTTCTGCAAGTGAACGGCGTATTATTGTGCCATCTCAAAGAGGCATAAAATCACTTTCTTTTTTTTTTCTTTTTTTTTCTTTCCTCACTTTATTTACAAATTTTCAAGTATTACAAATTTTTCAATATTTCAACAATACAGCTTAGATAACATTTTAACACTAGATATAAAGAAAAGGGATCCGAATAAAAAAATAGGAAACTAAGAAACTATCAAAATAACAGATACAATCAATTATCCCCAAGTAGTAAAGCGCAATTAGTTATCCCTAAAAAAAATACACAAATTACCCTCAGCAACCCCCCACCCCACCCAAAAAAATAAATAAATAAATAAATAAATACAAAAAATAAATAAAATAAAATAAAAATAAATAAATAAAAACACATTCTGCACTTGTGCCAGCTAGTAAGAGAAAATTAAACCCTACCTAATACAAGTGTGGTCACCCATTAGGGGGAAATTGAATAAAATCATTATTTTCAGTTGAGCAGGGGGGTATACGTTTCCATATACTCAAGAAAAGAACCCCAAATTTTATAAAAGTTCTTTGAAGAGCCCTTCAGTGAATGTCTAATCAATTCCAGTTTGATAAAGTGAAAAATCTCTTTAATCCACATTGAGTGGGTAGGCGACGTAGATGATTTCCAATGCATTCGAATCAAACGTCTAGTGCTACAAAGGCTACAAAATCTGCCTTGTAACCTATGTGATGAACTGGTAAGGGAAGTGTACCGAAGAGTGCTGTTATCGCTACAGGTTTGATTATTATCCCAACTACCTGAGATATTGTCTCAAATATTTGAACCCAATATCCATGTAAACTTGGGCAGAACCAGAACATATGTGCCAAGGTTGCGGGACTCTGACGACAACGGTCACAGATAGGATCAACATCTGAGTAAATTTTAGATAGTCTGACCTTAGTCCAATGAGTGCGGTGGAGTATTTTGCATTGGATCCATCCATGATTGGCACATAAAGATGAGGAATGTACCCTGTATAAGATACTTTCCCATAATTCCTCTGGAATATCTTCTGATAAATCTTCTTCCCACTGAGATTTTATAGATGTTAGTGAACTTCTATGTAGGGAACATATTTTGTCATAAATATATGAAATCATCCCTTTCCCAATTGACCTCGGTTCTAGGAAAGAGTCCAAGGGAGTTGTAGTGGGGAGACTAGGGAATTGAGGATGCTAATCACAGATAAAACTGCGAACCTGCAAATACCGGAAAAAATTGTTTTGGGGCATTGAAAACTTATCTGAGAGCTGTTGAAAGGATGCAAAAACATAATCTATATATAAATCTTTAAACGTAGATATCCCGTATGTTGCCCATTGGGAACATTTTTTGTACTTTTTAAGGATTGTTTTCCCCCCAACTTGTTATACTAGTGGTAACTGGATAGAATGAAGAGATAATTACATGCAATTTTTAAAAGGCTGGTCATTTTTTACCTGGATTTACAGCACAGCAGAAGGATTAAAGGGAAACATAATGTATCTTTTGGAACGCAGCCTTCGTGTTGTGTTTACATCATCAAAAAATGCTGTCTAGGTACCAGGTAGGCAGCTCACTAGATTTTGGAACAGAAGAGTAGTATAAATATGACTAATACATTTGAGCATTGAATTTTATCTATGCATTTCTGCACAACATATTTTTCATGTCACATCATGTCATCACTAGTTTCTTTTCGCTATTGAGAACTGAAGCTTGTTTTGGCGATTGTTCTGGCAAAATATGTGACAGGTGAACCTTAACACATCTGTTTTATTATATTGTTTAATGTAAGCCATGCAATATATCCTGCTGAAAACACATTTTTATATACATATTCATTTTGTTTTGAGTGTAAATACCCTGTTTGATTCCTTTCATTTCCTATGAACTTGCATGCACCTCTGTTAAATGTATTCCTGTATAGCTGAAACGGGCTTCTCAATACCGCCTCGCCTCTTAAATAAACAAGTCTTTCTGTTTATAATAAAACATTTCATCTCAATTAAAATAAGCCCCGGGACTTACCACCAGCAGTTAATTTAATGTGACACGTCCTTTGTGAATACTTAAAATGCAGCTCACATCTGGAATACTCATAAGTGCTCTATGAAGAATCACATTTACGCTATTGAACAGATGATTTAAACACATTACTGAACAGTACGAACAATCATGTGGTCATAAACGGATGGCTTTATTTTTTATGTTAAAGGTTAAACGCCTGTTGAGAGATAATTTAAGTTGATGCAAATAGTGTAAACTTTAGACAACTTTAGAGTAATTTTTTGGCAGAACATGACAGGATACTAATAAACAAAATGCATTCCAAGTGACTTAGAATTAGTCCCACAGAGCGTCATTAGAAAGAAAAATTGACCTTCAGAAAGCTTCTCCTGAATTTGCAAATCAAGCCAACAAAAGTAGGGGTGAAATTGAGACATCCTTGGTCAGATACAGTATATATATATATGTTTGTATGTATGTATGTATATGTGTTGTACTATTTTCAGTATTTCGTTTTTATTGCTAATTATTTTTGCTGCCAACTTAAACTTAACTTTTTAAACTGTACAATATAAAAATCATGATTTTTAAAATTAATTTCTCTACATTTATGAATGATTATAAATAATAATTGTGAAATAATCTCATGATTTCCAACCAGTATTGAATGAAATGGTAATAATTTTGTTATTAAATAAAGTCAAGTTCTGTTTTATTTAGATTTTTTTTTTTTGGTTCCTTTTTTACTTTGTTTTTTTTAGATTTTTTTAATTTAATTTTTGTTTATTGTTGCCTTTGTTTTTGTTTTGTTGTTTGCTTATTTTTACTTAACCTATTGCTAAATAGTTTAAGCATCAATCTTACAAAATTTATTAAGGTTTATATAATAATTTTTTCTAGATACATACAATATCTTTAAGATTTATTTTCCAGAACAGGCCATTATTATTACAAATATTGAGTGAAATGGTAATTATATATATATATACATATATATATA
>NW_015632032.1:251216-257976 GCF_001515625.1 Sinocyclocheilus rhinocerous
ATATATAACAATAAATCATAGAATTGACTACATGACTGCACGTTAAGTAAATATCATTCAACTAGATACATTTACATATTTATTTTACTGAAAAATTGAGACAAAAATAATATATGATTCTGCTGTGAACTGTGCTGTTTCCTACAAATATGCAAGGAAAAAACAGATGAATAACTCTATAATTGCCTCAGTTAAGCTATATATTCATTTTGGACACAATATCTTCAAATAGGACTTCTAAATCTGATACTCCTATGGTCAAAACTATATTCCATTACCTAAAATTAGTAACCTTGATTACATTACTAACTACAGTTTTCATCACGTAATCTGTACCCAGATAGCACACGTAAGTCTGCAAGATGTTTGTTAAAGATCTCTTCATCTGGAAAGCATCTGCTGTGTACAAACATCTGATAGACGTCTTTAAGATGTCAGTTTTACATTCATTCTAAATCATAAACATCTTAAAGACATCTTCTAAACGTCTATTTGACATCTGATAGGAAACGTCCTATAGGTGATTTGCAGATGAGCAAACACTGTAAAAAATACGTCTTGCAGATGTAAATGCAGACGTCAAATAGACGTCTCCGTGATGTACCTGTGCTATCAGGGTAATCCATAACGGACTACAATTTGTAAGTAATCTACCCAGCTCTGGATATCATACCATACTAAATTACATTTATAGGTATGATAACACCTTATTAAGAAATCATTTCTTAATTTCTTTCTGTGTAAATGGTGCTTCGTTAGCAGAGTTAGCATGAGGAAAATGATTAGCTCTAGCCATGTTGTACATTAACAAAACAGCCGCCACTCACACAGGTAAGTTTGATAACACTTTCTTATACAAATGTGATCTTGTTATAACATAAATAACAGTCATTTTCAGCCATTTCTATAACTATTAAGAGTGATATAGCTCAAAACAAACACCCAGGAGCTAACTTTGTATGGTTCTGAACATGTTCGGATATAATCCAAGTAAATCAATGATAATGGCAAATATTTCTTATTATAGTGATGATTAAGATCATGTCATTTTCATCTAAATACTACAATTACGGCAAAAATTAGGATAGCTATATATAATGATGACTATCAAACTGGTGATCATGTTCTGGCATAAAATATCTCATATTTAACTGAAGCATTGTGAGTTTTCCAGGCAATCTTGTCATCTATTGATTATAAAAACATGATTTAGTGTAGCTGGACATGACTGTGTATGGTCATAGAGAGGTTTGTTTCTTTGTTATGGGAGTGCCAGTGGTACCCGGTGGGCTGTTGACTCTGATGTGACTGGTCAAAGTTGAAGATAAATGGCCAGAGGTCAGACCTCTCTGTCTTTCTGCCTCAACCTCCTATGTTTATGGTCCCAGGAAGGGGATGAAACCATGCCAAGCAGTTCTGCGAACATGGAGACCAATGCAGTCACACAGCATCAGTCCCAAAGAACCCACTGACATTAGCCACAACTATTTGTACACCGCTTACCCTGATAAAAATCCTGCTGTGTTTTGAAACATGGTAAACTGGCCTGGTTTGCTGGTTCAATTTGGTCATGAGCTCATTCACTTCTGTGTGTGTGCACTTGGATGGGTTAAATGCAGAGCACAAATTCAGAGTATGGGTTACAATACTTGGCCGTCACGTCACTCACTAACTAGTCCAAGCTGACCATTAGCTCCTTAGCTAGTTCAAGCTTGTCAATAGCTCATTAGCTATTCCAAGAGCTAGTCCAAGTTGGTCATTAACTCAAGCTGGTCAATAACAGATTAGTAAAATGGTCATTAACCTGTTAGCTAGTCCATGTTGGACATTAACTCACTGGTTGGTTCAAGTCGGTCATTAGCTCATTAGCTATGCCAGATTGGTCATTAGCTAGTCCTAGCTGTTCATTAGCTAATTCAAACTGGCCATTAACTCATCAGTCTAGGCTGGTTATTAGCTCATTAGCTGTCTAATCCGGTCATTAGCTCATTAGTTAGTCCAGGGGCCAGAAGCATAAAAGGTTTAGATCGGTCTTACAAGTTAGTCATCTATTTTTTCTATTCAGAATGTTTTAAAATTCAGTTACATTAAAGCATAGATTAGTTTAAGTTAATTCCAAAAGTAAGACGGATTACTTATTGGCTAACTGCTAGTTTGTCAAACTCGTACTTAAGACACTGACTTAACATAAAGGCTAAGTTTATGCAACTGGCCCCAGGTTGGTCATTATCTCATTAGCTAGTTCAAACTGGTCATTAGATAGTCCAAGCTGGTCATTAGCTTATTAACTAGTTCAAGCTGGTCATTAGCTGGTCCAAGCTGGTCATGAACTTATTAGTTAGTGCAAGCTTGTCATTAGCTAGTTCAAGTTGGTCGTAAACTGGTTCAAGCTAGTTATTAGCTTTTTAGCTAGTGCAAGCTCGTCATTAGCTAATTCAAGATGGTTGTTAGCTTATTAGCTACTTCAGTTTGGTCATTAGTTCATTAGCTAGTTCATTACAGAGTTGATCATTACTGTAACTTATTAACTAGTCCAGTTTGGTCATTAGATAGTCCAAGCTTGTCATAATCTCATTAGCTAGTCCAAGATGGTCATTAACTCATTAGCTAGGTCAAGCTGATCATTAGTTCAATAGCTAGTAATTAGCTAGTCCAAGCTGGTCATTAACTCATTAGCTAGGTCAAGCGGATCATTAGTTCAATAGCTAGTAATTAGCTAGTCCAAGCTGGTCATTAACTCATTAGCTAGGTCAAGCGGATCATTAGTTCAATAGCTAGTAATTAGCTAGTCCAAGCTGGTCATTAGCTCAATATTTAGTTCAAGTTGATCAATAACTCATTAACTGGTCCAAGATGGTCCTGGTCATTAGATGGTCCAAACATCATTAGTTTATTAGCTATTCCAAGCTGGTCATACGCTCATTCGCTATAGTCTATGATGGTCATTAACTCTTTAGCTAAGTCGAGCTGTTCATCAGGTCATTAGCTAGTCCAAGCTGATCATTAGCTTATTAGCTAGTTCAAGCTAGTCATTATCTCATTAGTTGGTCCGAGCTGGAAGAACATTGTGAGTTTTGGAACACGGTGGCTTTGGAACCAGTACCTTTTTGGCTTTTCATTTAGGGAAGCAGGGTGATCCTAACTTCTGGATTGGCCTACAAAAATATGTCATCACTGCAGTGCTCTGTTTAGACCAGCTTGAAACCAGCTTTCATGTTCTAAAACACATCTACAATATTAAGATGGATGTTTCAAGATGGATTCACTCATGTTTTCACGCTACCCAAAATGATCCATGAAACCGTTCCCACTGCTGCTTCACAATGTCCTCATGGTACCCCAGGGGCGCTGTTTGAAGAGCATTCCATCATGCCACCCAGACCGGGGTCCCATGACCTTTCACCTGTGTGGTCCTTCTGAATGTCAGACCGGTCTCACAGACCTCCTCTCTGTCTTCACTTCTATCAATGCTTAAAAAAGGTATCTGCTTGTAATAGACTGATGTGCTCCCTAGACAGCACTAGAGGAACCTGGATCGGTTCATTTGCTACTGTGGTTATTGCTCCTGCAGGACCAATAGTGGCTCCTGATGTCTCTGACATGGCCTGGGCTGAGTGACCGAGTCAGCCATATATCTCATCTGTTCTCAACGAAAGCTTTGCTTATTCGGCCTCCAAAAATAACTTCCTTTAATTGCAGATAGGAAGCCATAACACAGAGCAGGTTGTTCTTATTTTGCAAGGAGCAACAGGGCCAAGTCGTCTATTATATAAATAATACTTAATGTTAACTGAATAATGTATATGAAATCATTTATTGTGTTATTTAACATGGTTTTATAGCTGTTTCATTTGCTCTTACAGTTCAACAATGAAGGGATGTCACACAGAAAGATCTGGCAAGCAGAAATGTGGGTAAATATGATATTGGGTGCATTTGAAAAGGTTAGGTCTATATGTGTGAAACCATTTATGATCAACTTTATTGTGTTGCTGAGTTTGTGAAAAAATACACGTTCATTTTTGAATAAATGGTTTTCTGGGAAAACTGGACTTTTGACTGAATTCAGTGTGACTTGACAACCACTTCGTTCACGCTGACATGAAATTCGGTCCTTTGTGTTTGTACTTTCTTGCCAAACTTAAAGACAAACTATGTATTTTCTATGAACTTATACATTAATGTTTTGAAAGACTTCGTATTTCATCTCTGGTCAGGGTTAAAAATTGCTAACTGTACAAGAGTAAGGTTTTTGCATTTTTGTTTCAAGAACCAAAGTGTTCTGCCAAGAAATTGGTTTAATTCTGAACTTGGATTTTCGCTGGATAATTCAAAGACTGTTTGGCCATGCAAAGGTCAGCCAACAAAACAGACGCAGATATGAGCCCATTGCTTTGACAAACCACAGCTAACACAATATATCAGAAACCTGTTGTTCTCAAGAAAGTTGTACGAGGCAATGAAATGTTTCTGACAGCCTAGACTAACATAAATATGATGGTTGTGTAATTTAGATTAAATATTTTCAGCACCAGCAGGTCACCAAATTTATTCTACAGTATACAACAGTTAGGTCCAGTCCTCCGTTGAGCACTTTCCGCTGTTTGTATAACTACGCTTGTCCGTGTTTGCATGTCCAGGCAGGTTGTAAATGGTGGGGATTTTTAGCAGATTTCACCGGTAGGTGGCGATAAATGTGATACAAAAGAGTTTGCGAATGATTCATTCACAAACACTGATTCTTTCAAAAATGAATCATCACTGCTGACTTGGAGATGTGATTTGTTTACTTTGTTTGGAAGTATTTTCGCCAGCGGACCAAAAATGGACAAAGTATCTGGTGATGTTGTGTCTAAAACGTAAGTTTGAACTTCTTGTTTATTGAACTGCTGTATAAAAAGTGGTAAGACGCATTAACCCGTATGTGATTCGTCCGTAGGCACGAGGCATAATCCAAACAACAAAATTGTTATTTCAAGAACTGGTTACCGAAAGGTTCTTTAGGGAACAAAAAATATTTTTAAGAGTTTATTATAAAAATCAAGGCACACTAGTGCAAGGGCGCTGCAATCTTATAGGAGTCATGAAGCCAAAACTCGAACCAATTAATCTTAAATAAAAGTCAATGGACATGACGTAGCCAATGAATAAATTCTAGACAAAACTGCTCAGACCAGCTAAGAAATTATACTATGAGTAATGAACGAACCCTGTATGGCCATAGAAATTTCCATACCAGTGAAAAGCCAGAGCAGCTATAACGTAGTTGACAAATCATCCCATTAAAATCACATCAATAAACTTTTGCCCCAGCCCGCGTATGAATCAAGGGTCTCACCTTTCTCTCCCTTTTCCATCCTTCTCCATCTTGTTCTTCTGAACGGCCTGTTTTCAATAGGCCCACAGCAGCAGTGTGACCCTTCACTCCATCCCAGGGTTAAGGAAACAGTTTTCCCCAAGTCATGATGGATCTTGGTGCATTCCAGATCTGTTTACAGTTATGGACGGCCCATTATGGATGTCGCTGTCAGATGAGAGGGATCTTTGATATTAGTGCTGTGAATTTTTTTCCTGCTCTGAGACATTTGTCTTTCAGGACTCTCCGTGTTAATGTAGCCTCTAATCACTTTTGACAGCTTGGCCCAAACCAGAAAACGGTAATTGCTCTTTTATATTCAAGCTAGTTGATTTTTATGTTGTTTTGCTGGCATAGCAGCCTGGCAGATGAAAAAATTGGCAAAAAAATGCCATAGAAATACACTGATGGAGGATTTGAGCCATAACTAGAGACCAACATATCATAGGCCTCTTTTAGCTACCTAGAATAAACGGTAGCTACGGTTTTAGCTACCGTAGCAATGTGCAAAACTTCTTGGCCAATTAACCATCACTCATATTTTGTTCTGAAAGCATAAAAGTCTTGATGATCTATGAACTAAAATGTGAACAGTTTGATCCTAATTGTTTGGCACAACCATTCATTTGTGTTTCATCCTGATCTTGTAGTATTCATCTGTGTAAGACAGAGGTTTTATTTGAAAATATAAGATTTCAGTTGCTGTAAAAGACATTAAAGTGAACTAAACATTAATGAAAATTGTCTTCAGGAAGGGATGTAACATACACTCCACATCAACAATCGAGGTAAGAGATATTCTCAAACAGGACTGTTCAGACTCCTTCATTACCAATATGTCTGCTTAAACCATTGCATATAATAGACTTTTTGGTAGACTGATGTCATTAGTGCAAGAATAGATCAATATTTTTGTCTACAAATATCACATATATTTATTAAAACATATTTATCCAACATTCATTTTATAAATGATGAATCTATTTGTGAAATATTTTTTGTTCAAATGAATATTGAGAAAGAAAAAATGAAGTGTTCTTAAAGTAAGCCTTTAATAACAAGCCTTTTGGATTATGGGGACACAGGAAGTGTCCTCATAAACCATTTTTACGTTGTAGTACCCATGTCATTATACACATTTGTGTCCTCATAAACCATATATACCAGAACACACACACAAACATATATAGGCCTATATATATATATATTGTAACGGGGTGAAGAATCACACTACAAGTAATCTCAATCAATACCCCGGAGGGTGGATTTATTGGGGTGATGGGTGCTAGTGAGAAAGGTCCAGGTAGGTGCTCCGGTGCCGTGAGTGCTCTCTTCCGTCTTCCCAGTGCAGGGGGTCCGTGCAGTGCTCCTGTGGGGCTGGTCGGTCACACGCTGCTTTCTGTG
>NW_015632032.1:260445-267192 GCF_001515625.1 Sinocyclocheilus rhinocerous
ATATATATATATATATATATATATATATAACATTATAAGCATACATCTAGCAAAATGAATGCTTAAAACGAGAAAATTGGTTGTTATATTTTCTGAAATTGTGTTATGTGATACAATTTTGTTTTATATATTGTTTAAAATGATATTTACTTATTTATTTATTTTTTATTAGAAGACGAGACAGAATACTGATTAAGAAATATTTTTACTGTGTAATCAGTCACTCTGTTGCATTCTGTTAAGTATATTTGCAAATAGACTAAATGTTATGACACTGATTTTCCCGTTTCTGTGTGGTTTGGAGTGGTTTCAAACATTTCGTAGGATCTTAATTTACTCTTCTGATAACAATTTGCAGAACCCCGAGAACCTTCCAAGAACTTCCTAAATGAAGATCTACAGGCGTATCAGATGAAATAGCACACTGCAGATAAGTCTTCATTTATTTGGCTGACGAATGCACAGTTGGAGGAAATGGACTTGTGTTTGAGGTTGAGGAAATTTCCCTCAGCGTCGTGCTGTCACTGAGCGTGTTCTCCCACACCGCGGAAGGACGTGATAAATTACCGTGTGATTTGAGGCCGACGCGCTGTGGTACCTGTCCGCCCAAAGAGCGAGCCCTGTGTGGTTCTCATTAGTGCTAGATTAAGCTGTTCAGATCTGTACAGTAAAACATGACCGAGTCTCAATAGATCACTTCAGCTCTCCAGAGATGGGATAACACGGGCCGCCGCTGTCCCGCGGTGTTAGATTTATTTCCTCTCTTGATTTGAACTGAGTTTGATGGCCTTGCATGAATTTACCAAGTCATTGAAGCATAGCCTATACATTTTTCTTTATCGCAGCACATACGCAACATAAGTAGAACATCAGTGCATTTCATTAATGAACATCTGGATGTAAAGAATATGAGGTCTAGGGCTTGATTTTGGTATGTGGCTCTATTTATATCCTGTTGAGCCCCGCACATGACATGCAGTCAAGAATATATGGCCACAATTCGTTCACCATTCATTTTAAGTAGCTACACAGCCACGATTTAGTAAAACTATAGGGAAAGAATTCTTACTTCATGGCGACGACTGAACTAAAAGTAGGGAAGGAATTCTAAATTTTAGGACATGATATATATATATTGTCTGTGGATATATATATATATATCATGGCCTAAAATTTAAAATTCCTGTAATATATATATATTTATGTGCAGAGCACACTGCAAAAAGTGTGAATTTCTTTACCACAGAAACAAATGCACATGTACAGCCATCCGCTGTAATTACAACAGGGATATATTTATGACAGTAATTTCCGCACTTAACTGTAGGGGGCTCAAAAGTCGCAAAAATATACTGAAACCTTATGGGGCTTGATTTTGGTATGGTTCTATTTATATCATACGGCGCTCCATATATGACATGCAGACAAGAATATATTAATTGTGGCCATGATTTAAGAATTCATTCCCACAACTTATTAATTTATTCCATTTTACTTAACTGTGGCCACATTGTTGATTTATTTAAAATGAGGTAACAAATCAGTAAAACGCGGCTATGATTTAGCCTACTACAATGAGGGAACGATTTCTTAATTCATGGCTATGATTTAACTAAAATGAGGGGATGAAAAAATAAGTTGTGTGAAGGAATTCTTAATTTGTGGAAATGTTACTATAGAGCCTCGCACATGACAAAAAATAAAATAATAAAATAATGGGAATTGTTTCCCACAATTAAGGGTACATTTACGTGACAACGGTTGTACGAAAAACCTTTGCGTTTTTGAAAAGTTTTGCGTACAGACGGATCACATGGATCCACGAAAACAATTAAAAATGCTGTATTATGCAAGCCAGGCCGGTAGTTGGTGATGTCACTTTGTAATTCGTAGTTTACGAATTTTGTAGTTTACATGGAAACGATAACGGTATTGTTTTCAAAAACGTGCACTTTGAAACCCATTTTCAAAAGTTATTGTTTTCAGGCCCCCAAATCGCTACTGTGTAAATGAACGGCCAAAACTCATAAAAAGTTTTAGTTTTTTTGTTGAAAACAGTGTCATGTAAACACCCCCTAATTTAGTCAGTCTGTCATTTTAGTTAAATTGTTACCATGTATTAAGAAATCGTTCCCTTGCTTAGTAAATGATAGCCACTTTTTACTAATTCGTTTTTCGAATTAGTAGCTGCAACAAGGGTGAATTGCTTCACTGCAGCAAAAAAAAAAAAAATTGTACATCCACTGTAATTATGACAGTAATTACCTCACTTCTCAAATGTAGGGGGCTCAAAAGTCACAAACATATACAAACCTACAGTTCCTTTAACTTACCAAAACTAAACCTACTTGGATGCTGCAGTCCGAGTAGCCTACTTATGTAACATATGATGTTGCTATTATTTATTAGTGCTGCTGATTTACATGTGTATTATACAATCCATAATTACTTTTGAAAGCACATTTTAAACCCGTCCACATAACCTGTTCCTTCTCTTCTCAGTATGAAAGCATCATATGAGAAAGCAATTTGCGTCCATATGTTTTTAGCATTAGAAGTGACACTTTCATGTATTTGTAGACCGTCCCTGGTGTGGTGGACTCATATTGAACTTTCACTACTGATATCAGACACTCAGGTATTAAAAATGAGTCCAGGGGTCCCACCAACCCTCGAGGTCAAACATCTCACAGTGTTTGCTTTAAGCAGCTGAAATGACTAGTGATTTTTACAATAAATACCAGCTGTATTGATTTCACTGCTCTATTATTTAAAGAACCGACCGACAATCTCTGATTGAGACAAACCAACAGTGTAGTTAAACTGAACCACCTTTTTGGAGGTGTGGTTGTAGATTATGTGTCTCAGAGACTGTTTTTTGCATTTATTGAAAAAAGGTGATTTATAAATGCACAAATGTCAGTTCTCAGTAACTTCTCAATAATTCAAACCTTCCTTGATGATCTTAGTAACTATTAATGCATTTGACATGGCATAGTCCCGCAAATTTCTTTTCCAGAAGTCCTTGTTTTAGGCTGTAGACGTCTGGCTCTACTGACCCTAAGGCAACATTCACACTGGGGCCTTTTAATAGGACATTTTTACAATTTAATAAGTCACATATAGTAACAGTGGAAAACAAAAGAAACATACATCTGTCAAGTGCTTATTAGAAGGGCCTGATGAAAAGCATATGTAGGGCTGTTTGTTTATGGTTTCTAGAGTTTACAGCGGAAAATTAACTTTTACTTAATTTTAATATTTGTATATATACACACATATGTTGTACATGTATTTTTAGATATAAAAAATAAATATAAAATGAAACAAAAATATACAAAAGTGTGATGTGAAAGTATTCATACCCCTTGTTTTTTTCTCATTTGATCTTGCTTCCTTATGTAAAAACTGCTTTAAATTACTTTTTTTTCACATCAATCTACACTCCATACACCACAATGACAAAGCAAAAAACAGATTTGTGACAACTTTGCAAATTGATTAAAAATAAAAAAAACTGAAATAAGTGCATTGCATGAATATTCATATCTTACTTAATTGAAGCACCTTTACAGCCTCACGTCTTTTTGGGTATGATGCAACAAGCTTTGCACATCTGCATTTGACAATTATCTGCCATTCTTCGCCTCACCTCTTCAAGCTCTGTCAGTTTGGATGGAGGCCGATAGACATTTTCAGGTTTCTCCAGAAATATTCTATCCCAGGCTCTGTCTGGGCCACTCAAGGACATTCACTGAGTTGTCCATAAGCCACTCTTGTATTGTCTTAGCTGTGTGCTAGGGTCATTGTCCAGTTGGAAGGTGAACCTCCTAAGGTTCAGAATGCTCTGGGCTAGATTTTAATTAAGGCTATCTGTATATTTGCTGCGTTGAGCTTTACTTCTACTCTGATGAGTCTCTCAGTACCTGCCACTGAAAAACACCCTCACAGCACGAGTCTGCGTCACTGTGACCACCACACTTTACTGTTGGGATGCTACTGTGCAGGTGATGAGCAGTGCCTGCTTTCCGCCATACATGATGCTTGGAACTGAGGATCATCAGAGCAGAAAATCTTGTTTTTCACAGTCTGAGAGTCCTGTAGGTTTTCATGTGTCATCACTGAGGAGAGGACTGGGTCTGGCTGTACCGTCATAAAGCCAATATTGGTGGAAAGTTGCAGTGATGTTTGTCCTTCTGTAAGTTTGTCCCATCTCCATATGATCATGGAGCTCAACTAGAGTGACCATCAGCTTCTTTGTCACCACTCTAACCAAGGCCCTTCTCAGTTTGGCAAGGAGGCCAGCTCTAGAAAGAGTTCGGGTTGTTCCAGACTTCTTCCATTAAGGATAATGGAGGCTACATGCTTCTGTGAGCTTTCAATGCAGCAGGATTTTTTCTAAACTTTTCCCCATCTGTGTCGTGACACAATCCTGTCTCTGAGCTCTAGGGTATGAATACTTATGAAATGTACTCATTTCATTTTTTTATTTTTAATAAATTTGCTAAGTTGTTACAAAACAGTTTTTTGCTTTGTCTTTATGGTGTGTGGAGTGTAGATTGATGTGAAAAAAGTGAAGCAGTTCAACATAAGGCAGCAACATAAAATGTGAAAAAAGTGAATATTATGAATAATTTCGCAAGGCACTGTGTGTGTGTGTGTATGTATATATATATTTTTTAATGAATAATTGTGCAACTGTTATATACTCTCTCGAAAATATTGTACTGTTGTGTTTTTATTCATATTGATCAATACAAAATACAAAAATAAATCATTACATTACAAACTCCTTATATTTTTAAAGTGGCTCAAAAACTTTACAGCAATTGGGCATTTAATTCATAACATTATCAGAACAGAAACAATGCGTGTTAGATAAACGTGTTAATGTCATGAAAACCAAAATCACAGTCACATCCCTTAAATCTGTGGCTAAAAAAAAAAGATACATATGGAATACATAAAGTAATATTAATTTTGCCTACAAATCGCTTGCATTTTTCAGTTTTGGTCCCTGTTCAACCCATTTACTGACAGCCATTTAGTGCTGGAGAATATTTACATGTTGGTTGTTTTTGCTGGATTCAAATCACAACCAGTATGACACATGATCTGTATGCAAATTATGTTAATTAAGGCCTGAGTCATGGAATGTCGCTCGATACACATGAGCAGAAGTTTTAAGCTGCCGTGGCGTGATTGCATTAATGATACCTGCTTTATACATACAGCATATCTGCTTTAAACGGCATATTTCTTGAATTTCAGTGTCTGGCATTTGCTACACACAGGTAGCAGAGAGGAAGTGGAAGGCAGGAAACTGTGATTCTGCTTCCTGTAGTAGCAGCCCTGTGTCAAACATGTCTCTATACCAAAACCTTGCTATCTGCTGCCTACATAGTGCGCTGCTAAGTGCACTACTTTCTACTGTCTTCTAAGTCCGCACCATAATCGTTATGGAACTTTGTAATTCAATGATTTGAAATGCTCCACCAAAAATGGATTCCAAACAGTTTGACGTTAGCATGTTGCTAAGCTAATAGACCTTAGGGTTGCGGCGTATTTAATTTTTGGCAGGAATGAAGTCGAGGCTGTGAGGGATAGAAGTACAGTGCGTTCAATGGACTGTACAGTTATTTAACAACATACTGAATGTTCAGCTCACGAAATGTCTTTCCAAAAAAAAAAAAGTTTGGTAGTCAAAAACAGTTTAAAATTTGTGAGTTTGCGGAAATGACATGATCTAGGACCTTTATACAGTGTTTGACATTGTAAAGACTGTAAAGGCCTGTTCACACCAAGAACGATAATTATAAAGATAACGATATTAGCGTCCACACCAGCGGATGATATCGTCTGTTCATTCCAAGCGCACGCTCCTCTGCCGCTTTAAATTCTCAAGCTCGTGACAGCAGGATTGATTCTGATTGGCTGTCAATGTTTTTATCGTTCATCAGCTGGAAAGAAACGTTCTGAAAGTGATTCCAACGATATCGTTTCTCCGTGCCTTTATCGTTATAGTTGTGGTGTGGACTCTGCTATTCTTTAATATTGAGAACGATTTTTAGAACTATATATTTATCATTATCTTTATAGTTATCGTTCTTGGTGTGAACGGGGCTTAAGTCTATCCCTCACAGTTTTCATCTGCGTTAAATTCCATATGGCATCTAATCTGACTAAGGTCTATTGCGTAATAATTATTTGCGATTTTAAGCATAAAAATACATACAAATATTGGGAAAATAATCAATGTATAACTTTTTATTCAGCATTTAATGAAATTTAAGTATATTTATGATTTGCATTTCACATCCGCCATCTTGGATTTTTTTTTACGAAGCTTGTCGCAATGCATTCTGGGATTGCTTTATTTGTAAAATATAATTGATACTTCCTTAAATTTTAAAAGGCAGTTTATTTAGCTGTTATTCGCACTGTAAATTTTTTTTTCAAAGGTTATTGGAGTAGGTTTTACAAGAAAATACCATTTCAGGTTTTCTACTTCAAAATGTCATGTTCAATTGCCATTTCTTTGTAATTTATTATAATATCTACTAGCAATTTCGGAGTGAAAATTGTTTCTACACCAATTTTTTTGTTCAGTAGGTGGCTCACTAGGTTTTGGAACAGGGCTAGTGTTAGCATGCTGGATCATTCATGTGTGCTGGCGAGCTTTTAAACACTTATACTAAGCTATGAGCAGCAAAATAGCAAAAAGTGAAAGCTTGAACAGGACCGTTT
>NW_015632032.1:268001-277200 GCF_001515625.1 Sinocyclocheilus rhinocerous
AGATAACGATATTAGCGTCCACACCAGCGAACGATATCGTCTGTTTATTCTAAGTGCATGCTCGTCTGCCGCTTTAAATTCTCAAGCTCGTGACAGCAGGATTGATTCTGATTGGCTGTCAATGTTTTTATCGTTCATCAGCTGGAAAGAAACGTTCTGAAAGTGATTCCAACGATATCGTTTCTCCGTGCCTTTATCGTTATAGTTGTGGTGTGGACTCTGCTATTCTTTAATATTGAGAACGATTTTTAGAACTATATATTTATCATTATCTTTATAGTTATCGTTCTTGGTGTGAACGGGGCTTAAGTCTATCCCTCACAGTTTTCATCTGCGTTAAATTCCATATGGCATCTAATCTGACTAAGGTCTATTGCGTAATAATTATTTGCGATTTTAAGCATAAAAATACATACAAATATTGGGAAAATAATCAATGTATAACTTTTTATTCAGCATTTAATGAAATTTAAGTATATTTATGATTTGCATTTCACATCCGCCATCTTGGATTTTTTTTTACGAAGCTTGTCGCAATGCATTCTGGGATTGCTTTATTTGTAAAATATAATTGATACTTCCTTAAATTTTAAAAGGCAGTTTATTTAGCTGTTATTCGCACTGTAAATTTTTTTTTCAAAGGTTATTGGAGTAGGTTTTACAAGAAAATACCATTTCAGGTTTTCTACTTCAAAATGTCATGTTCAATTGCCATTTCTTTGTAATTTATTATAATATCTACTAGCAATTTCGGAGTGAAAATTGTTTCTACACCAATTTTTTTGTTCAGTAGGTGGCTCACTAGGTTTTGGAACAGGGCTAGTGTTAGCATGCTGGATCATTCATGTGTGCTGGCGAGCTTTTAAACACTTATACTAAGCTATGAGCAGCAAAATAGCAAAAAGTGAAAGCTTGAACAGGACCGTTTTAAATTTCTGCTTCATTTTCACTTGCTTACGTCCCTTATTAATCCCAAACTATCCTAAAGGTTAGACATCCCTCACAGCTATGACACAAACTCTCATTTTTACTGCCCTTTAAGTTGCGGAAAACCTGTAGATATCTCTCTTGCCTTCCCATTCAAACGGTCACGGTCACATTCAGTCGCTTCATTGACGCACACGTGCACCAGTCAATAATCACAGCCAGCAGTAGCAGTGCGTCAGGAGGAAGGTGTTGGCTTGTGTTTTGGTGAGCTGCAGGCTGTCTGGATGCTTGAGAGGCAGGTTTAGGTGAAGTGCTGTTTGTGCAAGCAGTCCAGAAAGACAAGGAGTGATCAAAGAGAGCGAGAGAAGAGGACGTGTGCCTCTTTGGAGCTCAGAGATGCACCATGGTCCTCCCCACACTTCCTCAGCTGTTTACTTTGAGCGCTTCTTCTTTATTCTGGAAAAGAAAGAACAATCATATTGTTAGACATGAACAATCACTTATTATCTTTTACATCCGATACCAACCTTCAAGACAAGTTTTGCAGACGAGACTGATTTTTTAATAAATGTAAAGTTTTTGCAAGTTTTGAGGATGAAATATGTAATTGTAGTCTTTGAACATTTCTGTGTGAACTTTTATGTATCTAACAATCTTTTGCAAGTACATCACTTGGAACAATTTTTTTTTTAAACTTTTAGTCTTATTGTACAAATTGTCACATCAAAATGATTTCTGTTTAGTTTTAGTTTAATTTCATTTTTAGTTTTAGTAATTTTTGTTTAGTTTTATTTCAGTTAGTTGCCCAAAAAAAAAAAAAAGAGTATTTTTTTGTCTAATATTTTATTTTTATTTTAATTAACATAATAAAATATTTTTTCATAGTTTTTGTTTTAGTTTACAATAACAACAGCTGACTGTTAACAATAGTTGACGCATCAGTAGTTTTTTATGTTATATTTAATGGCATCAGTCATTTTGGCTCAGTGGCACAATAGGAGGTCGATTATAGTGGTGTAAAATTTCTCTGCTCTGCCTGTTACCTCATCATTAATCTGCAATTAGTGTAATTAAAGAACAGGGGCTAAATGCTTAGGGCTCTGTGCTAGAGCCTAATTACCTACTTAGGTAAACGTGTCATTTCTATAACCTTAAATTAGCCAATAACATTCCACATTTAAATGTTAAGAACAACAACTTGTAAATTTCAGCTAAGATTTGTTTTAAACACTTAATGCTACTTTATTCTTGCATTTATTTGGACGAGAAGTACTTTGTGTAAAATAACAAATTACAAGTTGTGTAAATTTGTACACAACAAGAAATAGTCATTTTACTTCAAAATTATACTTTCTAAACTTCTCATTTAATTTAATGTGTTACTTGCTATTTGTAATTATTTGTGAAATTTACTAGCAATTTCTGAGTGAAAATCATTTCATCACCAATTTTTTTTTTTCAGTGTAGTTTAACTTTCTCTTCATTAAATTTTTACATTTTAATGATTTTTTTAAAGTCTACAAGGAACAGGTCTGTATTTCATCCCATGATTCCTTAGAGAACTCCTGCTTTTCTAGTGCAGAAAGAGTTTCTTCTTACTTGCTAATGGCATTCTTTAGATACTGCTGCAGCCATTTGGTCTTGGGGTTGATGCAGACCTCTCTGTTGTTCTTCAGCTTGGCACTGGTAATGAGAGAGAGAAAAGAAGGGATTTGTTTCGGACGAGAGCAAAAGAGGGACTGTACCTTTCTCCCTCAGCGGTTCTACAGTGTGTTTTATCAGATCATATCAGCTGTCCTTCAAGGACTACATTGCAGCCCCTCTATTCTACTGTACTGGCAGGAGTCACTGCACTCCATCAGATAACAGGATTGAATTAGAAGAGGTTTGTAAGGACAATGTTGTGCTGTCTGGAAGTTCGGGATTTTTGATGATTCGGAAGATTCTGACCGTGATTCCCAGCACTGTACATGTGCATATAGTTAAAAAGTAAAATATATTATTGAAGTAAAGTGTCTAAAGTAACATACTATTTATTTCTTCTGAAATTAAATGTATACTGCATCAATACACTGATACAGTAATACTAAAATTATATTCAAGCTAATTTTCAAATATTCTGATTAATATTCAAATGAAATGTATAAAAAAACAGACTGTGATGACATGTTTCCACAGTTATTAACACTGTAAGTATAGTAAAGTTTTTTATATTTTAATAAAAAAATTTAATGTACACTTATAACACTGTACTAACTATACTATATATACACTAAAATAACTATATGTTTTATTACCTCTGCATTAAATTAAATAAAATTGGTTAATGCTGTTGTGTGAATGTGAGTGACGGCAAATTTGCCATCTTTCTCTTTTATGACCAAAGTAATCAATCTCTCAATATTTTTTTTTTCCTCTTTTGGAAAGTTGGAAAAACTCTATTGTGGATTTTTTTTTTTTGCTATTGGAGCAAATGGGAGCACAATCGTTATATTTGTTGTAGTTTCCATTCACCACTATACAAATTTGCCCAACTATGACGACTTCTGCTTTTGAAACGAAAATTAACCATGGTTTTTCTGCAAATAAAACCAAAAAAATCATGGTTACTATAGTTAAACCATGGTAACCACAAATTAACCATGGTTTTGCTACATTAACCATAGTTTAACCATTTGTAGTAGAACTGTAGTAGTTATAAAAATAAATATGCCAAAAAACATGGATCCTACACTTTTACTATAATAAAACCGTGATTAATTTTCATAAGGGAAACCTCGGAAATGTGAAAAGTGTCCATTAGTGATCTACTGATGTGAGATTTATACATGCATATACTGTATATATGGCAAAGAAGGCGACTTTTGATGTGCGTTTTTTTTGTTGTTAAAGGGGTCATATGATGTTGCTAAAAAGAACATTATGTTGTGTATTTGGTGTAATGCAATGTGCTTATGCGGTTTAAGGTAAAAAAAAACACATTATTTTCCACATACTGTACATTATTGTTTATCCTCTATGCCCTGCCTTCTGAAACGCATCGATTTTTACAAAGCTCAACAATACTACAGCGAGAATAAAAGTTACGCTTTCTTTCTTTGCGTGAACATTTGGGTGGTGTTATGCAAATCTTTCCACATCGTGACGTAGACTTGTGGGGGCGTGTTAGAACGAGCCGTTTTAGGTAGGCGTGGTTGACTCTTAACTTTTATAAAGAATATCTCTTTGGATTTGAGACTTTAGTCTTTGCAACTTTACAGATCTTCTTTATGCACCAAGAGCTTGTAACTCCAAAGAGAAAGGAAAAATTGAAATCGCATCATATGACCCCTTTAATGGCAAATAGAAAGTCAAGGGTCTGAAATACTCTCAAACAGAAATCTTTCTGATTGATATCTGACCTCCAGATTAGCTTTGGCACAGCCAGGAAAATACCCTCGAATGCTTCATTCCCCCACACATGGAGAAAACCACGCAAATGACACCCAGACTTCGCACCTCGGTGCCAAAAGGTTGTGTTTGAGAGTTAGTGGCTCACGTTGCCATTCAAATGGCTATTCGTATTGCTTACACCTCACACACACACGGATCTCTCAATCTGTCTAGACAAATGGAGTCTGTCGGCACAGATAAAAGATCCGCTTAACCCCAAATCTACTCACCAATCCTCACAATCAACTTCCCGATCAGTAAGCTAAATAAAAGCGTAATGCTATCCCTGTTTGATTTCTGGCGGGATGTCATCCATTGACTTTATCTATATTTGTTTGTTTGTTTGTGATTTGGGCTCTGGGTTAATCTAGCTAGTCTAAACGATCTTTCGAGCGAGCTTGTCGGTGGTCTGGGACCGAGCCAGCAGGTAGTAATTAGCTCACAGCAAGCTAATGCTAACAACAAAATGAGTGATGTGTGGGTCTGGGGGGGGGGAGGGTTGGTGGCTGTCTTTCATCTGGGCCAATGAATCCAAAAGGATTTCTAAACAAGATGTGTGGAAGACGGCAGATTAAAGGTGATTTCCTCCGGCCAAAGTGTGTTCCCCAAATGACCCTCGGCTACACGCTAACCTTTGCAACCCCTATATCCTTGATCCCCCCGTAACGTTTGGCTTTTTGCTGATCGACGGGGTACAATTGGTTCGGTTTAATACATTCCAGACTGCTGAAGTAATTCCAAATGCTGGTGAAAATGAAAACGACATGGTTGCTCGCAACAGAAAGCTAATCATTTTGACCCTTAACAAGTATTGTGTTGTGAAAACCTGGACAAAATCGCTCTCTCATATTTTCTCATTTGGTTGTTTTTTGTGTTATACTCTGAACAATAAAGCACATCGCTACATTCCCACACAGATTTGACTCCTTAAACTGGAAATGTGTAACTTCATGAGCTATTTCTGGCTCTGTTTTTCAAAATGACGTTCATTGGTGTAACTTCATGTAGCCATGCAAAGCATACAGAACACAGTTTAGCCTGTGAGATAGATGGATCTGGAAAACTGACTCACATGACTTGGAAAGGACAGCTGGGCGTGTGGAGGAACTTAATCTCACGGATGCTCCTCTGCGGGACGGTGTTGTGAGTGGACCGGCACCAACATCTCTCCACCAGACTGATGGGTTTAGCTGGGATGTGATCAGAACAAGAAAAATGAGAAAAATGCATCTTAAACAGATTTTAAGTTAAGTTTTTAGATAATTTGTTATATAATACTGTAAGTGCTAAATTAATATAGTTTAATTTTTTTTAAATTAATACTTTTGTTTAGCAAGGATACAATAGATTGATCAAAAGTGACAGTAACAAAATATTTCTATTTCCCATAAATGCTGTTCTTTTGAATTTTCTATTCGTCAAATAATCCTGAAAGAAACGGTTTCTACAAAAAATATTAAGCAGCACAACTATTTTCAACATTGATATCAATAAGGAATGTTTCTTGAGCAGCAAATCAGCATATTGGAATGATTTCTGAAGGATCATGTGACACTGAAGACTGGAGTAATGATGCTGAAAATTCAGCTTTGACTCACAGCAATAAATTAAATTTTAAAATATTTTACAATAGAAAACAGCTATTTTAATTTGCAATAATATTTCTCAATATTCCTGTTTTTACTGTCTGACCAAATAAATGCAGCCTTGATGAGCATAAGAGACTTCTTTAGCTTAACTCAGATGCACTAACATGTAAAGACATGTACATCTAAGTATTTAAAGTGAAGACTCATATGGAAATTTATGCAGGGTGCTTACGATCTTAATGGAACCTCTTAATGATCATTGGCTGAAAATATTCACTATTCTGGAAAATTAATTTGATTCTATTTATTCGATTAACAATAAACAGTTCTGCAATTTAAAACTCAAGTAGTAAATCAATTAAGCAAAATTTCAATTTGTTACTTTCCCTTTTTTTGTAATTATTTGTGAAATTTCAATGTAAATCCTACTCCAATATATATTTTTTTCAGTTCAGTAGACTTCAATAAGAAAGCAACAATTGTTCTGTTTTTTGTTTGTTTGTTTGTTTTGCTTTTTGTTTTTAGTTTTTTTTGTCTTGCTTTTTGCTATTTATTTATTTTTTTTGTGTGTGTGTGTTTTGTGTTTTATTTTGCTTTTTGTTTTGTCTTGTTTTAGAAGTCATGTCTGTCTAGTTAGTTATATGTGTATTTATGTGCTAAAATATTTATATATATATATATATATATATATATATATATTATGCTGAATAATACATTTATAATGAATACATTAATTTCATTTATTATAATTGTTTATTACAAATTTTAAAAATTCCAAAATAATAGCAGTGTTACTTTAGTTTCTTGAGCAGCAAATCAGCATATTGGAATGATTTCTGAAGGATCATGTGACACTGAAGACTGGAGTAATGATGCTGAAAATTCAGCTTTGACTCACAGCAATAAATTAAATTTTAAAATATTTTACAATAGAAAACAGCTATTTTAATTTGCAATAATATTTCTCAATATTCCTGTTTTTACTGTCTGACCAAATAAATGCAGCCTTGATGAGCATAAGAGACTTCTTTCAAAAACATTAAAAATATTTTAATAATAGAGTGCATTCTTCAAAATATAGATATTAAAAAAAAATATATGTTTGAATTTTTAACATAATTCCTTGGTTCTCTTCATATTATTTTCAATCATTCATGGAAATATAGTGAAAAACATATTTAAATGTGTTAAAACAGAGCAAATCTTCTGTTAAAATTTTGTGTATTGATGTAAAACAATGAAATAGTTACCCAATAGTTTTTTGATATTGTCACTGATTATTACAGTTTTTGTGAGTTCATGTAATAACAAGATGAATAATCTTGTAAAGTAACATTTTTCACTGTAAAAAGTTATTAAACAGAGCTGTTTTCTATCTGATCTGAACCTTTAAATTCTATTGACAGAACATTTGTATTGTACATTTTTCTAAAATCACATTCTAGAAACTTAATTTCCAACTAAAGCAATCCGTAATTCATGCTAATGCAATCTAATCATACAGTACAACATAAATCACTGAACTTTATTGTAAAAGCATCTGAAAGTGTCCAATCACCTGCGTCCATTAACAAGCCCTGATCATTAAAAAGAGATTAGTCTGCCATTCTAGTGGCTCTCGTCTATTCTCACGGGGTCCGGTCTGCCTTTCACTCGCCACATTTTTCATAAAAAGGGTCCTCAACATTAAATACGGCCGAATCCCGTAATCACAGTATGCCTCTCCAGGCACCTCTCAAGTTTGCTCCGGAATATGTGCATTAAATGGATCTGTTGAAGAACATTCTCTGAATGGTTTCACATCTCCCTGGTTTCCTTTGCGCTCCGCCGGAACGGACGTGGTTATGAGGGAAGTCAAACTCTGAAATTCCCATAGATATTCTGACACTCTCTGTTCCCTTTGTCATGTTAAACACCGGCCCATTAAGCCTTGACTAAACACCACGCCAAGTGAACATTATTGAATATATTTTGTGATCTTTAAGCCATAAAAACGTATGCTTGTAATTAGTTTTTTTTTGGGGGAGGGGGGGTGAATGCCTTCAATAAGATATACACTGGGGAAAAAAATGGTGTAGAAACAATTTCCCCTAAGAAATTTCTAGTAAATTTCACAAGCATTACAAAGAAATGAAAAGAAGCATATTGAATTAAACGTGAAATTTTATAATTATGAAATAGTACTTTCTTGTAAAACGTAATCTAATGATTTTTTTATAGTTTCTTGAAGTTGGATGCAAAAAAAAAACATATTTTTCGGTCACTACATAAAACACATGGACAATTGGGAAAATATTTCATGGGTGATCTTACTGTTACACTAAAATGAGTATGTGTGTCCAAACTTTTGATTGGTACTGTAATTATAGCTAAATATACGTCAACTTGAAAAATGTTTTTTGAACATGAAAAAGCATTGCTGTAGTTCAAAACTGCCTCAATTATTTTAATATTTATATTTACATTTTATATAATATTTATATATTATTTTAATATATAAGATATAGTATAAAATAGTAAAATAATATGAGCATTGAAACTATTTTGCCGTAACCCACTTACCTTCAGTCTCTGGGCTCCATATGGTGACCGTCAGCAGGGCCACCAGCGCTAGGACTTTGCTATCCATGCCAAGTGTGTGTGTGTGGCTTTTGTCCGTCACAGCTAGCTTCCAGAGCTCAGTGTGGCGTCTCAGCGCTCTGCGAAGTGTTAAGACTGAGGACCATAGGGAAACACTCCCCCCTTTCTCAGGAGGAGGAGGAGGAGGGAGTGGGGCTGGACCCTCTCCTCCGACAGCCTGCGTCTTCAGCGAAGTTCCTCAAATGTTTTGGCAAAGGTTCAGCGGTGACAGTCGGACTCAGACTCTTGTTTCTGTCTTCCTCTGCATCTTTTTCTCAGAGGAGTGGAGAAAGTGGAGCTCCTGATGTTATCTCAGTATTGTTGTTTCTCAATGGTTCGATTTGTTATTGTTTGTTTCATGTCATGTTTTCTGGAGCTCGACTTTCTCTTAGCTGGCGCTGCTGTATTTCCTGCAGACGAATATCAGATTCCCTCTGTTTTATAGGATTCTCCTGTGATTCCTATATATTTAGGGTACGTTTGAATTGTATGTACACTACCAGGCAAAAGTTTGAACACACTTTATTGAATATATTTTGTGATCTTTAAGCCATAAAAACGTATGCTTGTAATTAGTTTTTTTTTGGGGGAGGGGGGGTGAATGCCTTCAATAAGATATACACTGGGGAAAA
>NW_015632032.1:277525-318520 GCF_001515625.1 Sinocyclocheilus rhinocerous
TTGGGGGGGGGGGGTGAATGCCTTCAATAAGATATACACTGGGAAAAAAAATGGTGTAGAAACAATTTCCCCTAAGAAATTTCTAGTAAATTTCACAAGCATTACAAAGAAATGAAAAGTAGCATATTGAATTAAACGTGAAATTTTAAAGTAAAAAAACTAAAATAGTATTTTCTTGTAAAATATACTCCAATGATCATTTTTATAGTGTACTTCTTGAAGTTGGATGCAAAAAAAAAACATATTTTTCGGTCACTACATAAAACACATGGACAATTGGGAAAATATTTCATGGGTGATCTTACTGTTACACTAAAATGAGTATGTGTGTCCAAACTTTTGATTGGTACTGTAATTATAGCTAAATATACGTCAACTTGAAAAATGTTTTTTGAACATGAAAAAGCATTGCAAAAAACATTTACATAAATATTATTCGTGAAAATATTTAAATAATTCACATTTTAAATAAAAGCATATAATTTAAAAAAAGAACATTTAATATATTAAATTAGGTAATTTTAAATATATGTAATTTGTTTGTTTACGACAGCTGTCAAGCTACCAAAAAATAAAAATAAATAAATAAATAAAAACCTTCATTAAAGTATTGTTAAAATGAAGACTATTATGCATATGCTATGTTTTCTAAAGTCATATGATAACTTTGTGTAAAGAACAGATCAAAATTATAATTTGCTCTTTTTTATTAATTATTTGTAAGTAATTATTTGCTCTTTTAAACCTCTTAAATTTCATGCACATTTGTGTGCATGAAATATGGCACATCAAGACGTGTCAAGCAAAGGTTTGATATTTGGTATCACTATCATGAAACCTATCATGACACGTCTTAACGCGTCATATTTGAAAGCCCACTCACAGAATTAACTGATTTAGTAACAAAGTTCTCGTCCAATCTGCAACAATGCAAAGACAAACATCAGCACAGACCAAGTCATATGCATGTTGAGCGTAAGTGTCCATAAAACAGTGGCTGCTAAAGTACCTTTCAAAGAGAGTTAGTAGAGACACTGTGTTACACTTTTAATAGGCTGCATTCAGAGCCTCACGCTGAGAGACTCGGCAGCACCAAACTCCCTTAACAGCCCGTAAACTTTAGAGGGTGTTGATAGTTATCAAGCAGCCGGCCGAGGTGCAAACAACGTGCATGTGAAACAAAATTGTCTACAAACTTAACATTAATTCTATGCTTTTTGAAGTAACAGAGAGTCTGTTTTGTTTCTGTGGCACTTCAAATGCCTCACAATTCATAATATTTAGTCAGAGGAGTGATGTTTGGCACGTATAACACACAATATCTCAGGTGGAAAAACAATCATCCCCTTTAAACAACAGAAGTATTTTCTTTGTTGTTTAAATGGCTACTAAGAGTACTTAACTGATCCGTTTTGATCTGAGATCAAACATTGAGATTTTCAGCTTTAAAATTTAAGCGTTTAGACTTTTCCAACGTTGTTGTTTTTTCTTGCTTTAAGGCGCCCGGTGATATTTGTAAACCTTGTGTTAATGTTCACATTGTTGATCTCAACACTTGGCCTTTTCAAAGTGCAAGTGAGCAGGAGGATGTTGAAAAGATTACTAAGCGACAACTCTGCAACTTGTATCACTTTAGAGGGCAGAGGGCACTTTTCACATCCTCAGGTTTCGTGTTTCAGAAAAACGTTTTCCTTTACTTTGTTCTCACAGAGAGCTGACGGACAACTGAAGACGAATGTGTCACGCAGGACAGTGAATAAATCACTTTATATTTCTTGTTTATTTACATCTCACTGCATGTATTGAGCAGAAAATTAGTCTGGGGGAGTGGGGTAAGTTGAGCCACTTTTCACCTGTGCCTTCTAGGCAAGAGGAAATTAGAGAAAACGGCTTTAATCAACAGGAATGCATGAACAATTTGCACAAATGAGAATCAACAATTTAGTAATGCACAACGCCATTCCTGTTTTATTTTGAAGCATATTATACATTTTTATTTAAGCAATAATATGAATAATCCATTCATTATTTTTGAAACAATTTTCTACATTTTTAATAGTATTTGTTATAGTAATATCATTTGTAATAGTGTTTACTGCATTACCTAAAGCAGGGGTGTCAAACTCAATTCCTGGAGGGCCGGAGCCCTGCAGAGTTTAGCTCCAACCCTAATTAAACACACCTGATCCAGCTAATCAGGTCCTTCAGGCTTATTTGAAAACTAGATTGGTATGTGTGTTGGAGCGGGGTTAGAACAAAACTTTTGAGTTGAATTGAGTTTGACACCCCTGACCTAAAGCTACCATTTTAGTAAAAATGTTTTATTAATGATTCTAATCTTTAGCCAAATAAATTATATATGTTGTTGTAAGAATGGTATCACATAAAAAAAAAGTAAAAAAAAAATTAACTGTCTTTTAAGGAATATATATTTTAAAAATACATTTTCAAACTTTGAATTGTTTATATTATATTATATTATATTATATTATATTATATTATATTATATTAATAATATTAATTATAATAATTAATTATAAAAATAAAAAAGACAACATTATAATATAAAATAAAATAAATGTATTTTTAAAATATAAAATACATTCAAAGATACATTTTAAATGTATTAAAAAATATTAATTCAACATACTAAATAATATGTTTGTACTTTAACAAATGAACCAGAAATCAATTTATAACGTTAAATGAATGGTTTCTCATACAGCTGGCTGTACATAATTGCATATGATTACAAGATAAAAATACTAAGAATTTTTCCTTTTTTTAGTGGTATAGTAGGTTTCCAGCTCTCATCTGTGTAGGTTGTTTCTATAGATTTTGCGGTATTAATTTCCATTTATTACAAACTTGAATGAATGTGATGATGGACTGTTGTTGTTCCAACACTTCATAGGGAGATTACTTGCATCCATTCGTGAGTACAGTTAATACAAATATACTGAACATACAACCCTTACAAAAAAGAGAAGAAGTCAAAGAAACACAAACCCATGAAACAATATACTTTTACCACGAGCCATTCTCAAACTTCAAGTCATCAGAACGAGTGTACATTCATCGATAGGCATCTAGAAGCAGGTGTGTCGTAGCACTCAATCCTAGCAAAACAAACGCTGAGGTCTGATTCATGCTGGCCCACACCAGCGCTCGCATCCGTCCTCAGAGACTCTCTCCATACCCACGCAGAGTTTACTACGCTCTAAACTGAGAAGCTGAGATGTGTGTTAGGAATCAGAGGACAACTTTTTGTCATCTTTGAAAAGAGGGAACATAAAGGGGATGAAAGGCTTCCCTCTGCTGGTCTCTGAGACCGCACAGCCAATAAAAACATAATCACCCTCTATCAGACTTTTAAACAAGTCGCTCAACCATTCGGTCTTTTTGGGGGAAAACAAACTCTACTGGAATAATGACACAAAACGTTTATAGAATTATAATATGTAATATTTTGTTGTTTATAGATTTACACAAAATCGTTTATATGTTGTATATATGAACACTATGTATATATTATAATTATATACTGTATTATCATATATTAAAATATATAAAATTATTAGCTATTAGATTGATTTCTGAAGGATCATGTGAAGACTGAAATAATGACTACTGAAAATTCAGCTTTGCATCATAGGAATAAATTATATTTTAGATTATTTTTTATTTTAGATTGTAAAAAAAGATATTGCACAATTTTACTGTATTTGTGATTAAAAAAATGCTCCTCAATGTATATTTTCACTATTTACTGTGTGCTACAGTAAGTTTTGCTCTAAAAACAAGGAAAGCATATGATATAATTAAAGTGCCTTGAAGGTTATCTTAAGTGAATGTGAAAAAGAACTCAATTGCATATTTTAAAGAAATAGTTTCCAGTGTTTTAAGTACATATCAGATGCAGAGCAGATAAGGGAAAGTCCATCCTGTGTAAACAGTGTATGCTGGGGGGTCTCGGTGTTGGGGGTAGTTATCAGTTTAACACTTCTCCTAGAGCCTCAGCTGGTTCCTGTCAAGTCTGCATGAGAGACCCCCTATAGACTAGGTCTAATCGGTTCACCCAGACCAAGTTTACTAGGAGCAGCTCTGAACAAAGAGAGAAGACTTTTGTCTAAGTTCAGTCTGCTTTTTTGCTTCTATATTACTCCTTTGAGTAACAGACGTGACGAGCCAAACGAAAATGTGTTAAGACTTTTAGGCTGCGTTTATACTGTGTTTTAATGCTTAATGCACACATCTGAAATTTTGGCACATACCTTAAGGGGAAAGTTCACCCAAAAATGAAAACCAAATCTGTATGACATTCTTTCTTCTTGTGGAACACAAAATAAGATATTTTGAAAAATGTCTCAGTTTTTTGTCCATACAAAAAAAGTCCGTCATTTTGGACCCCATTCACTTTCATTATATAAACAAAAACTTCTTCAAAAGTATTTTTTATTCTTCAAAATATTGTCTTATGTGGTATTCTTTTCCATCCTATTACAATAAATGTGGACTGAATCTTTGAAGCTCCAAATGACAAAAAAACACCATTAAAGTAAAAAAAAATGTGGTGCATACGGCTATTGCTCTATATCATAAGTCTAATGAAGACAAATGATAGCTTTGTGTGAGGAACAAACTGAAATGTAAGTTCTTATTCATTAAAAATCTTGTCATCCAAGTCGGATCATTCTAGTGGATAACTTCATGAATTATTTGACTTTCTAGTGAATGATTCATTCATAAATCTGATATCAGATGCGTATCAGCGTTAGAGACACATATAAGAATAGAATTGTTTGACGGAAATTTGGCCACATTTAAAACATTTTGAATGCCTTATTTCTGTTCGATTTCCCCTGTGCTATTTTTTTCTGCAATCACCCAATGGATCTTTTCTTTGCATTTCCTTTGAAACTGTGCTTGTGAGAGAAAAAAAAAAGATTCTTTAAGTGATGGCGAGACGTTTACTTTGGCATTGAGTGTCGGATTCTAGCACCTCCCCTATATGCGTTTTTTCCCTTCTTTCTATAAAACAAAAGCTGTAAACGCTCTGCCCCAGAAACTCCCACCCCACACTTCCATTCTGCAGATGGCAGATATTTGTCAAGTGCATATTTTGAATTTTGCCCCATCTCCATGGACCCTGATGTCGGCTCATTGTTTGCTTGTTTGAGGCAGTATTCGGCTGAAACGCCATAGGGTCAGGGTTTAGTCTGGTTAGCTTATCCTCCTGTTGGCCTCTGCTGGTAGATGTCATACAGCAATTGGACCTAAAAAGAATCTTTATCTATTGACTGTCATTTAAAATGAGCTGTGTTCTTATATAAGAATGGGATTGGAATGGGAATGCTACTGAATTGTTTTCTCCAGGTATTATAGAACTAAGTAGAACAAGATTGAAGATTGAAGGTCTTGATCTTCCAAATCTGAGCCACTGAAGGAACATAAATCATCTTATGTGATAAAGAGATGACATTAAATACACTGATTATGGGCCATCAGTGAGAATGAAGGGATTTGAGTAAGTAATTTAGGGAAAGTAGTCCTGAGATTCTTTTTTGACTGACAGTCAGTAAAGATCGTGGCAGGCCGAGACAGGGCGCATGACATCAGATTTAGTTCCTCAGCAGGGCAAGCGCACATCTCGACTCGTGTTTTGCTCGTTGTTGGTGGAAACGTAGCAACCAGAGTGCAAAGTCAGTTTTAATTGACGGTGAATTTCTAATGCCGAGTAGGAGTTTCCCAAAGTCACAAGATAACTATATTTTTGGAGCTGACGAACATGAAGCAAATGTGCATAAACAGAGTACAAAAGATTCAGCATATTATATGTCTAAATGTATTGCCAAAAATGCCAACAAATTTAGAGAGAAAAAAAAAAATAATATAACAACAAAAACAACAGCAACAACAATTATTCTAACTTTCCTAAAAAATCATAAAGTCAACAAATATTGGGAAAAATAATAATATAATATAATATAATATAATATAATATAATCCTTTCCTAAATCATAAAAATGCAACTAATTTGGGGAAAAATGAATTCTATTCAGTTCTATTATTTCTAAATGTATTAACAAAAATGTCAATGAATTTCTTAGTAAAGACTAATATAATATAATAATCCAAAATTTCCTAAATAATAAAAAGTCAACAAAGTTTGGAGAAAAAAAATCTGTTTGATTTTATTATTTCTAAATGTATTTCTATCATGACAACTCTCTGAAGATTTTAGCATGGTAATGGATATGACAATGTTTATGTATTTGGTCTTGGCGGAATAGATCTTCTACGCTGCTGCTGTTGGTTATTGCTGTTGTTGTAGATTATTGCTGCTGCAAAACAAGTACAGGAACTTGCTACTGCCAATACATACTTTGATACATTGCTGTGAGTATTTAAGACATACTGCTGCTGCACAAATAGTATATAAAATAACCCATAGCAGATCTATACAGGTGGAGCTGGGGAAGGTGGAGGGTTTCAGAGGAACTCTGAAAGTGCGGTGCGATTTTGCTAACCAGCCATTTAAATGTAAAGCAGCAAGCTCATTGGCTGCGGATGCAACATGAACCAATCAGCTTGTGCCAAGTAGTTTAACGCTGTGAATATCATCAGTTTACGTCGGACCCATCGGTCTGCGCCATCTAGAGTTTCATGACAGAACTTGACATTACAAAAACATCAATGAATTTCTGACAAAATAATAATATAATATCAAATATAATATAATATCAAAAACCTAAAAAATTCTATTCTATTCTATTCTATTCTAATGACTGTTGTTGACACAGATAGGCTAATATTGGGTCCATAAACTTCCTATTAAACTTATTTGTGGTCAAGACTCACTCACCTCTGAGCTGAATGCTTTGTCTGTCCTCCCTTTATCAAGTAAAGAAAAATGAGGCTCATTACGGAGCATTACATTTCCCTCTCAGTGCTGAAATGGAGGACAGACACATTAAAAGCACATTTCTGTGATATAATCGGGGAGGAGGAATTTCCTTCTGGTCAGCCAAGAATCTGCAATTGGAAGCAGGTGCTGCATGTTCATTAAAGCAGAACTCTGTCTTCCCCTGATGCTCTGAACACAATCACCACGGCTCTCTTCTCCTCCGTATGCAGCGACAAGTGGTCTATACGCTGGTCATTTAACCCTTAGCCGCATTACATGTGTAATTATGGACAATGATTGCACGCGATTTAGATGAAAAGGATGTTTAAAGTGTTCATTTTGTTTGAACAGAACAGTGAGGCGCCTTTAAGTAGCATCAAATAGTCAATCAAGCCAAAATTGTCAAAATGCTTTTGACTGAGACTTTAAACCTGCAATTTTCTTCTTCCAAGTTGAGTGTTTAAAACAAATTGCAGAAAAATGCACTATAGCCTACATTTATTGCTGTAATATTTATGCCATACTTTTTTGTCATGTTGTTTTCTTCAAAACTTGGCAACCATTTTGTATTTTGCATGATGATTTCCATGTATTCGGATATTATTTGGGTTTTTATAGAGGTGAATGCTGTTGTTCATGTCTGAAATTGAGCCGTATTTTGTGTTTTGAGTTGGTATATAACATACAAAGAAGAGACTGAACAGAAATCTACGCAAATAAATGAAAAATGTTGACGAATGATGCTGTCAAATTACTCTAGTTGAGTTTAGATGTAAACATTCTGTTTCTGCCTACAGTTATTTTTCTATGTTGAACACGTTTACTTTTGTGATTCCCGGGTCTGTTGGTAATTTAGCTGAAGCTGGCTGGTTCTCAAATCTCTGGCGGCCATTTTGAAATGTAATGGGCACCTATAAGCACCGTTAAAGTGTCAGCCTCTTAACACCCGCTGTTTCTGAGAAGACACTACAAACATGATCCACTCTCGATTCGACAGCCGGATAACAAGACGAGTAATTTAGGTCTGATTGAGGCTGCTTTAAAGATGGATCCCAGATGGTAAATGCAACTCTCTGTCTAATAAAGGTTAAGACTCCCATTGTTTTGACTTTCATCTTATATGTAAAGTTAGATTTTTTTTTACATATTTTATACATATTTTATTTATTTAAATGGAATATTTTTAACCTATTTAAAGAAGAAATTTTTAAAAATATATTTTAAATTGTTTTTGATTCTAACTAGTCATTTTTAAAGAGCAGTTTGACTATATAGTTGAACAACTTTAAAAAAGTAACGCTTATCTTTCCCCCAACACTCTTCCAAACAGATGTTCATTAACAGATTCTGATAAAGACTAGTTGAACTGACCGATTGTGTTTTCATTAGGGGAGGCAAATCATGCCAGCAAATTTAGGAGGATATTGTTTTTTTAAACAAGCTATTGTACTTCTAAAACTCCCACACTTCTTTTGTCTCTGTCTGCCTGAAGTATCGTCAAATGTGTCTCCAGTGTGGCTGTTTTCGCTTATTTGACATTTTTTTTCGCCATTGTTTGCATGCATTTCTCTAATCTGTTCTTTTGAATTTTCCTGTTTGTCTTGGATACGGTTTGATGAACAAGCACTGGCGAGGGCTTTTTCCTCCAGTAATAGAGGTGAGGCCATTAGGAGATGAGTCCAGACTATTGCTGCTGGGGCTTTTTTTTTTTAAGCAAGAGAAGGTCATTTGGCCAAACCATTGTCCGGCAATGTCCTCTGCAACCTCACACACCAGGCCTCAGGGTCAGACTTCAGGGCTCGTGTTCCTCTGAATGCAGGAGCAGATGGTGAAGTGGCTGCTTCATTGGAAACCAACAAAGCAAAACCAACAAGAAAAACACAAGAGGCTCACCAGGACATACCACCATAGTTCCTGTCTGTGTTTTTAAATTACGTCAGCGTAAATACTTAAGACACATTCTTGCCCTTAAAGTATTAGTAAATGTAAAAAATGAAAATTGTCATCATTTACTCACCCTCAGTTCTTGAAGTCTTGTAATATAATGTATGAGTCATATGGACCACTTTTCGGATACATTTATGGTGCTTTCGTGTTATTTATGAATCTTGAAATGTCAGGAAACATATGGACTAATTGCATGGAAAAGCTAGTGCAATTCTTAAAAAAACAAAACCTTTTGTGTCCTACAGAATAACTAAAGTCATACAGGTTTGGATCGACATGATGATAATAATATATTACAGTTGCTTTAATTGTACAAATATTTGCCATAAAAATGACCAAAATGATCTTTTTTTAATCACATGTATCATGTGAAAAATCTTTGGGAAATGGGACACTGGAGAAAGATGGAGCACTTTTCCTTTCTAAATTTCTTACTCAGCTACTTGCATCCCATTTTATGAGCCTCTGGGTGACATTTCCTGTCCCTAAAGGAGTTGTAAAGGTTGGCATGCTTGAACTCTGCGTGAGGTAAACTACCATCCCATCCAGGCAAAGATTCCTTTCTCATTGATTTTCTCTGCAAACAGTAAACAAGAGTTATGCATCCTTAGAGTATTGGCCTATTTTCGCAAGCTATTTCTGCTGAAAATGGGCATTCAAAAGTTCTGACATTGTTTTTAGGTATGTAGTCTACTATGGTAGTTGACTTGGCACTAATTCAAACAAAGGCTCTTCATTGGTCTTGTGTGTAACCGGCTCTTGCAGCAATAATTCTCAACCCTGCCCCTACATCTAAAAACAAACTTGCTCATTTTTCCTTCCATCCAAGGCCAGATTAGTCCTCATTAATCCCAGGAGTTGTGTAATTATGACAAAGATAAAGTTAGCCTTAAAATAGCTGCTAATTGTGACCTTGGCTATGCCCATCAGGTTAATGTTTCCATGATATGTTACTTTGGCAATGCTCTGGTCACAAGAGAGCTGCCTAGAGATTCTTCATTTCTTGCCACATCCTGTTTATCATGCTGAGATCTTTAGCCAAAGATTAATTATCTTTAGTGATCTTACTCAACTGGGCCTAGAACTGTAGGATAGGGTTGTAGGATGTGGACTTGCAGTTTCTTGGCCTTCTCTTAAGCATATCCACGGTTCTGAGAGATGCTTGACACACCCTCTGTGTATTTTTTGCAAAGTCCACACTTTTGCGTACATCAGGGGTGTTCATGGAGGAGAGTTTAGCTTCAACCCTAATTAAACACAAGCTAATCAAAGTTTTCAAGATCACTAGAAATTTCCAGGGGGGTCTGTTGGAGCTCGACTCTGCAGGAAAGTGGACCTCCAGGAGCAGAATTGGACACCCCTGTATTATGTCACCAAAGTGTCGAGAAGAATACCACAAATTAAGCATTTGGAATAGAGTCAGAGTGATGTTGACCTTTTCCCAAATTAAGCATCAATGTGGACTTGCGCCTTTGTTGTGTATCTGTGAAGTCCATGAGACTGTAGGGAGTCATTTGATGTTTCAAAAGTGTGCTTTCAGTTGCCACCAAAGCACCCTAATGAAGCCCAAACTGCTGCGTAACTCACATTGGTGTTCTACCCAGCAGTCCATGTGACAATATGTCACCATAGCGTTGACGTGGTAGGAGGACTCAGGGCGCCATAGGTGAACGACACATTCAGTCTTGGTTACGGGTGAGCAGGTCTAAGCCTGAAGTGAATTCTCCGTTTGTTTTGTGTCTCTGCCTGAATCAACATTATGCGGGTGGGTTAGCCATCTGCTGACAGATAAACTCAACAGTGTGGAGAAAGGGGTGACAGAGGCCAGAGTGCAGGGGTAGATTGACCACTGACCCCATCCCCCTGTCTCTCTCAATCCTGACTTTCATCACAAAATGTCTTTCCAACCCTCCCTGACCCACTGTCTCAAGACAAGTACCATTAAACCTGCAGGAATGCTCCTACTGAGAAAATGACAGGGAATAAAACTAAATAAGGGGGGATGGAGAGGAGAAGAGGGAATGACAAAACAGTTGGTAGCTGCTCTGTTACTTGTAGTCAGTGGAGTTGGTAAGGATTCTGGGCCCATTGCACAGAATTTGCTATGAGGCCCCCTCAAAATTGTGTTCAGTGGAGGGGTGGGGGTTGATGATCTCAGTCTGGCCCCCCAAAGGACATCGTTGTGGGCCCTCTCAGCCTCTGGGCCCTATGCATTCTGTCCCCCTTTCCCCAGGTTATGATGCCCCTGCTCGTAGTTGGTAAGACCAAGGTCCCATGCCAAATGCCACCCTCAGCCCTTGCTGTCCAGCTCAAACACCACACTTTAGTGGCATTATGCCGTATAGACTGTCAAGGTAGTAGTACATTGAGGAATTGGCATCAGTTTGGACTTGTTAACGGTAACTATCGAGAGACCATAGCGAACACACAGGGGTAATCTTGAGCACCCTTCTGAATCATAAAATGACAAATGAGATACCCTGTGGACCCCAACAGCTATGGTCCACATGAATAGCACTTGGGACAAGGTCCATAGATCCCTACAAGCTTAGCCAAGGTGTTCTAGCATCTCTAATAAACTTGACCAAGATAGTCCACTAGGCTCACTTAATTCTTGCCAACTGCTAGTCTAGTAGATCAACTGCTTTAGCCAGCTAATTGCTGTAAATGCCAACTGGAAACATTTTCCACCTAACAAAAGTCTGTATTAACTGTATTTTCCAGCATAAATGGGCCACTTGAGGTAATACAATGAAGGAATCACTCCCAGGACTGAACAAATGGTCCTGATCAATATGAGAAAAAGTGGGAAAAAAGACAGAGATGGCTCCCAGACCTACATGCTTTCCCAAAGCCTTTGTAAACTCTTCACAGCAGCTGCCTTCGAGATGGAGTGGCTTTTGTGCTCAGGTAAATGTTTGTTTTTTTGTCACACCAACAAACACATTTGAGGGATTGTGGTTTGCCTTAACACTACCCTGACCCCTGTCAAGATGGCTTTAACTGCCAAGTCACAGAATGAAGGGACTCATAGCTTTTATATTGGATTTGTTAAAGAAGAACTCCTAGAGATCTTACTCTGCTGTTTAAATGTTCTAAGCACATTCAAGAAGTACTTACAGAGAGCAAACAGCCGCAACAGGGGGTCATAGGGTCAACTAGAAGTTTGTTGTTTTTGGTGATAAATGGATCATAATTTAAGAAATGTTTTTGCAGACAATATAAAATATCTCAAGGCAGCACAGCCTGCATATGTGTAGATGCAATTAGACAGTCAGTTAAACTAGCAGGGAATAAACACTCCAAACTCATCTGGAGCTCAGATAACACATCATCTTAATGACTTCCTCCCAGACACGTTTTACTGCCCTGAACAAGAAAAATACTCTCAGGTAGTTGGGTGAGGGTGTGTTGGTACAGCAGTCCTGGTGTGGTGACTGAAATATAGACTCTTGTCCATGCACACACACATTCCTCCACCTGGTCTCTCAGCTGTTTATTTACTTTCCCTCTTAACGAGTTTTGTGATTCATAACCCACCACTAATGATCGTTTTGGGGGGCAAATATTTACACATGAGACTACCGCAAAAGCCATAATCGGTGTGTTAGAAGAATATGAGCTTGTGTCAAACGAGTGCACAAGGTAAAGTGCAGGACAAGCTTAGCTACTTGAATGTGTATGTTTTCATTGTGTACAAAATTGGACTGTTTCGCTAATGTGAAATATGGCAGTAAAACGTTCTCAGTTGGTTGTTATATTGGTTTTTTGAAACCGTTAAGATTTGGAATGTGAAAATTTGCTCTTTTAAAGATGTTTTTACACAAATTTGATAGTTAAAATGTCAGATTAACTATGCTAACATGCTAACAACCCTGCTGATTAGCTGGTTTTCTAGCCTCTTTAAACTGGTTAGACTGATCTGGTTTGATGGTTTTAGAGAGATGTTGGGTGCATGTCAGCTGGTCATGCAGCCAAACCAGCTAAGAGTAGTAAACCATCTGGCTTCAGTTTATATATATATATATATATATATACATACATACACACATATACACTCTTAAAAATAAAGGTGCTTCAAAAGGTTATTCACAGCGATGCCATAGAAGAACCATTTTTGGTTCCACAAAGAACCATTCAGACAACGGTTCTTGAAACAACCAGGAACCATCTGTTTCTTACCTTTTTATAATCTGAAGAACCTTCTTTCGCCACAAAGAACCTTTTGTGAAACAGAAAGGTTCTTCAGATGTGAAAGGTTCTTTATGGAACCATTTAGACAAAAAGGATCTTCTATGGCATCGTGAAGCACCTTTATTTGTTAGAGTGTATATATATCCTAACTTTCGGTTGGTTTAAGTTTTTTTTATGCTGTTTATGTTATTGAAGTACTCTATTAAAATAACAGAGAAGGAGTGAAATAAATAAAGATAGATGGCAAAAGACAGACAACAGGAGGTAATAGTTAATTATTCAGTTTTTTCAAACCTGGTCACTATCAGCTTTTGGTTTGTTTTTCCTCTTACATTTAACGATCCCTTTTTGTTTTTATATAGAAAAATATTTGTTCACTGTATACTAGATGTTCCTAATGGATTTTACTCAGGGTATTCTGGGGAAAATATTGTCCAGAACATGGCTGATATTGACATTGTATGAATGAAAATGTTTAGAGGTTGCTGATCCTTATGTTTACTAGAAGGTCATCTTTAGTTATCTTTACTACAGAGGCAATAATAAATAGTCATGACTCATGTACCCTAACAATGGACAGAGAGCTGCTATCAGATGGAGGTTTATCTCAGATCTCTGCTTTCTATCTGGCGCCAACAATCTCTGCCATCTACACAGAATGTCAGTTTTCTGTTGAGACATGGATGATTTGATTTTCAGGAAAAAATCTCATAAACTAACACTGAAACGGCGCCCTACATGTTTCTAAGGATCAGAACATTGTTTAACATCTAGTTTAAAATGTCTTTCCATACGATGAAGTCATGGCCCTATAAAACGTTTCTAGTTGTTCTGGTGGAACTTGCGGAAACAAATGTGTCCGACTGTTTAAACATTTAGATTTTAGTTTAAAAAAATTATTTTCTTTAATCACTGAAACAGTTAGCCGTTACAAGTTCACATCTGTGATTACTGCCAAGGTTGTGATATATGAACAGCTGCCCGATGCATGCGTCATGCCACTCACAAACAGCAGCCAAATTCAGTAAAACTGGCCTGCAATCTGTATTGCTTGACTTTGATGAATCATCTTCAATTTCCTGCATCTGGAAACGTAAATGCTCCACTGTGCTTTAAAGTAGAGCTGAAGTCAAGACCAGTCCAAGACTAGACACGTCAAAAGCCAGATCCAGACCAGGACCGGTGAGTTCAAAAACCAGGTTTACATTTTAATGAACTGGAATAGCAAAAAGGCTGAAATCATGGTAATTGCAGATGTGAACTTGTGACCTCTAAATCTATCTATCTATCTATCTATCTATCTACACTCTAAAAAATGCTGGGTTAAATATAACCCAGCACTGGGTTAAAAAGGGACAAACCCAGCTATTGGGTTGTTTTGACCCAGCTATTGAGTTGTTTTGACCCAGCGGTTGGGTTGTTTTGAACCCAACCGCTGGGTCAAAACAACTCAATAGCTGGGTCAAAACAACCCAATAGCTGGGTTTGTCCCTTTTTAACCCAGCGTTGGGTTATATTTAACCCAGCATTTTTTAGAGTCTATCTATCTATCTATCTATCAATCTATCAATCAATCTATCTATCTATCTACACCACAAAATATAAATAACTTTCAAAACAAAACTTGTTTCTTAACTTTTTGTGCAAGATCAACCCAGCTAACAAAAATATGTAACTGTTACGACTGTTACGTAAGCTGTATCTCAGTGTCACTATTCTAACATTATTTTCATAACTTGTTGCGAAATACTGTCCAATCAGATGTTATACTGTATGTGTGCTGCTCAAATGTGGAGACAACATTGTAGTGGAGGCAACGTTGCAGTAACGTTTCAAATAAGTTACCAAAGTATTACGAACATAGTACATAACTGGAATGTTCTTATTCATCTTATAACCTTAGGAGGCCGTGCTGGCCGTGCTGCATGCTGTGAGTTGGTAATATAATGGTAATGAAATTGTGGTTATGTTGCCAACAAGTGATGAAATTACCAAAGTAGTACGAAAATAGTACGGAACTGGGCCGTTCTTGGTTGTCTTATAACTATAAGAGTTCGTACTGACGACGTTGTGAGTTGGTAATTTGATGGTAATGCAATTACAAGCATACAACGTCACACTGTCAGTTAGTAAGTCATGAAATTATCAAAAAGTACCAATTAAATGACGTAACTGGTATGTCGTGTGTTAGCTGGGAAGTCTCCTTAGAGCATTAAACACTGATTTCATTCAACAGTTCACTGGATTAAATAGACAGTCTAAAACAGAAAGAAACTTATGGACTATTCAGTGCCGTTTACAGGGAGGACTAAACTGGTCAAAAGGAACAGAAATTTTGGCCACTCGTCAAACACAACTTTACTTAAGAGCTGATTTAAGAGTTTTGTCAGAGCTGTGTGTGTGTTAATGGTTGGATTTAGAGGGTTTGGCATTTTTCCCCTAGTGTTCCTGCACACAAACTGTGATGAATGCGTTGAGCTCTGGACTCCTGGACTTTATTGCCATTGGCTATCTCTAAAGCCCGTTCCTGATAACTCAATTAAAATGAACTCTGGAAAACTTCCTTACCGTATTCTTTTACTTCCTTAGAAGAAGATTTGGACTTTAGACCTGCCATTTCAGAACTACAGTATATAGGAGCATGTTTGCTCAATGAGTCTGACTGAGAGATTGAAACAGGTTGTAATTGCAGATTTTATCATGGAAAATCAAATTGCACTTTTGCCACATCTTGAATGGTAATCAGGTGGGATTTGTCACTATATTGACTCAATCATTACCTTTGATCCATGCATCTGTGAATGCAAAAATAATAGAATCCCTTCTCTTTCATTCCCTGTTTCCCTTTCTTCCTCTTTTTCGTTCACAAGTACCACTTTACACAGGCAGCGTCGCTCACAGAATTCCGATCAGAATTCCCTGAACTCCTGACTTCTGCAGACAATGCCTGGACTTCCAGACTCCAGCCTGGACGTTGAGTTTGTAGCCCTCTGTGCCAAAAGAAAGCTTCTCCTTCTCTTTTTCATTATTCTGCACACAAATGTAAAGGCAAGGGAACGTTCACAAAGCAAAAAAAAAAAAAAAAACCTTAAGTCCCCCGTCTGAGTCTGGCTTTGAAGTGTGAAAGCGCATTCAGACGGAGTTGTTCTCCTCAGACTATTCACACATGCCCATTAACATGATTTTAAAGAGAAAAGGTTGAAGGTCAAACTCCACCACCATTCTTTGAATGAGTGCCCCCTTTTCTTTTTAAAGCCATTGTGTGTAATAAATGGTTATTTCTTCCTTTACGTGTTGAGAGATGCTTCAGATTATTATTTAAATGTCACAAAGATGTTTGATTTATATCCGTTAGCTACACTGAATTAGAGTAACATGCAACAGGTTTCCTCACGGGCGGCTACAAGGTGGCTTCCATTAATCTAACTTGTTTCTCTTTGTCCTGCTCACACACACGCAACACCCACTTTGGAAATGATCTGCTAAATGAAAGATTCATAGCCAAAACGTCTGCAGAACTAATTGAGTGAGCATAAAAAGAAAGCCTTTTTAAAAAAACAATGGGTTATGGGTAAAACCGACAAAATATAGGTGCATCCAAAATAGCATTCTGCCTGAGTAGATTTTACATTTGATGAGAAACGAACTTTGTGACTGTTAATAAAGTTTCTAAATTCATTTATCGTAGGATAACTGTTTGCATAATGAAAAAAACTGATTGATCATGTGATGCATGATGAAATTCATTTTGAAAAACATTTTATATGTTTGTGTTGCTAATTCAACACCAACAAGGCCCAGTTGCATAAACATGATAGGTGAAACAACAAACAGCCACCCACAAATAGTCTATAAACAAAGCATCAGGCTGTCTTTGAGTTCACATGAACAACGGTTAAAGTTACTCGTCGTCAGGCTACAGAAGAATACCATATTTCCTCCGTTCAATTAGGCCTACATCGAGAGTCACGCAGACCTATAACAACCCAGCCACAACACATAATTGCGAATAACATGCCTTACCTTAACACAGAATCGACCACAGAGTCCAACGTTTATATTTTTTCTACGAATCTTTGAGTTAACATGTACTAAACATGAGTGGAATTTGCACCGCAGCGCCCCCACACCTTGATGCTCATGACAAGAATAGCATGTATAGTTATCTTTATTGAAGTGAATTAGGTTTAAATCGCCGTCATGCATGAATGAATGATATTTTTGCAATTATACACATAATAATCCACGATGATCACATTACACAAAACTGAAATTGCACGTCAAAATAACACATTGTCAATATTTTTTGAGACCCCCCAAAATTTCACAAATCCCGTTTTCAGGGGAGCCCATGTCTTATTAAGGGGAGCTGAGCTCCCCCTAGCTCCCCCGTAGTTCGCACCCTGGACATGTCACACACTGTGTATGTAGAAAAAAAAAAAGAAGTTTGTCAGGGCAGAGGAGTTTAAATCCTACCATGTACTCTTTCACAGTACCGAGGAGTACTCTTTCATGCAGGAGGCGGCTGGTGAGAGTGAGCACTTCCCTGTTGAAAAAACCAGCATATGCTGGTTTTTTCAATAGCATCCCAGTGTCAAAACATACCTAACCAGCATATGCTGGTTTTTTCAACAGGGTTAATGGAGCTGTTTATGTTAAAATGTACATGTAGATATCTGATAATAGGCTGAAGACATAACAGGACACTTCATAAACATGAGAAGACAGCAAATAGTCGAGAGGAAGCGACGTCACAGTGCATTATGCTAGGATTAGCATTAGCCTTTAGCGCAGTTAAGCCATAAATAATAGTACATAAATACCTGTGGTAAATAAATGTTAGCTGTTAAATGTTGCCAGAATATCGCTGCTTAGCACCTCAATGTCTTTCTAATCAAGTTTGTGTTATCATAAAACACGGAGTTGAGGTGAGTTGGATCTTTTTGGCAGAGAGTGTGCATATGTAATGAATATTTTTTCCCCTCTCAGTGAAACCTGAGTCATATTTTCACAGCTGGTTAAATAATAAGCCTGAGTGCTTCGTCAACTACTCAGCAAATTGTCTATTAAATCTCAATTATGTAAGAGGCTTTCTGATTTCTGGGCTGCTATCTGTGGAACAGCTACTCATTACAAGTGTTTAACAGAAAGAAAATAAACAAAACTGAAGACATTCCAGCAACAGTCAGGAAGCTGTCATGCTGAAGTCAGTCTTTATTAAATCTACTTGGAAAGCTACAGTTTTTGGCAAGATACTCAAAAATATTAGCTAGCTATGCTATCAACTACTTTGCAGAGATGCTAAGATAGCTACCCTGAAGGGAAGTAGCTTGCTGCCCTACATGCTACATTAATAAACTAGAAAAAGTTACATTTCTGTAAACATTTTGCAGTCAGTCTTTATCATATCTACTTGGATCATATCTACAGTTTTTTTTGTATACTCAAAAATATTAACTAGTTAAAGGGGTCATATGATGCTGCTAAAAAGAACATTATTTTGTGTATTTGGTGTAATGAAATGTTTATGCGGTTTAAAGTAAAAAAAAAACATTATTCTAAAGAGACATTAGCTAAGCTATGCTACCCTGAAAAATGTCTAGCTGCTTTACAAACATAATAAAAAAGTTACAATTGTCTAATGATTTTGGAACATTAGGGTTCGGGTACAGTTTTTTTTTCTTCTGCAATCTATTTAAAATATTAGAGAGCTAATCTGCCAAATACAAAAGCTACTAAGTAAAAAAGAGACATTAGCTAGGCTAATGAAGAGAAAGTAGCTAGATGCCTTATATGAATGATGAAATGAGTAAAAAATTTAAATTGTGGTTAAATTAAAACGTTATAATAACTTTCATTAATAAATCATTGACAAACATTGTATAATGCTTAATAGATCATTAGTTAATATATATCCAAATAGCTAGAAATACAAGATAACGTGCTTGCCAATGTTTACTAATGAACTTATTAAACATTACCTAATGATTAACAGATCATTAGGCCTATTTAATGTAAATTACAAGTTTCATTAAACTTTCAAATCACATGACTAGGCACTTCTTGAAAATCTACAAAAATGATTTTAACAGATGTTATACAATGATTAAAAGCTTTAGTAATAAAATAAATTATTAAAATTTTGAGTCTGCACTACTCAGATGTAAAAGGGATGGTTTACTCAAAAATGGAAATTCTGTCATTTACTCAGAATTTGATGACACACAACCGCATGTTAGATACTTGTGTGACTCGTCAAAAATAACAGGCCGGTGGGTTTAACAAGCACTTGCTTATGACCTAAATCGGCATGTCTTTGAATGGAAGAGCTTTTACTAAATCTTTACACAGATTTTTGTGTTGTTATGTGGTTTCCAACTAAGGTGATCTGAGGGGTGGTTAGTGTGTTGATATATGGCTGCAAGTAAAAATCTCAAAAAAGCCCACCTCCAAATCTCTATGATATCCTTGTTTGTAAATCAAAAAAAAAAGAAAAAAAAAAGTGTCATTTTTATTGCAAATTCAATCGCTAGAGCACATCCTCAACAAGCAGCATGATTTGAGGTGAACTCACCTATTGATGTCAAATAAAGGTAATCCTAAAATAACCGTTTTTAAGGAGCCTTGTATGGTCAGAATTACAGCTACTTGATTTACAGCACCAATGGAGTGTGAAACGACCGCTGTCCACCGGCATTAATCCAGAGATTCGGTCATAAAAGCAATTGAGAGATGTTGAGATAAGAAAAAAAAAGTGTCATTTTTATTGCAAATTCAATCGCTAGAGCACATCCTCAACAAGCAGCATGATTTGAGGTGAACACACCTATTGATGTCAAATAAAGGTAATCCTAAAATAACCGTTTTTAAGGAGCCTTGTATGGTCAGAATTACAGCTACTTGATTTACAGCACCAATGGAGTGTGAAACGACCGCTGTCCACCGGCATTAATCCAGAGATTCGGTCATAAAAGCAATTGAGAGATGTTGAGAGGAAAAGCCAGAGAGTGGGTTTAAAAGGACAAAGCCACGGGCTTCCGTAGCTCCGTTTCGCTTTATTGTTGTTTATTGTTGGCTATAAACTCTTGATGATCTTTGGGCCTGTGCGTTCCTCATAAAATGTCATTTAGATCCCTTAGGAATGCAGGGAGCGGGTCAGCCTGTGGTTTTTCCCTCCTCTCGGCTCGACCTGAAGGTAAGAAGACACCTTTGAATAAGACAGCTTTACAACCCCCCGCCCTCATTCCAGAAAGCCAGGCTTTAAGCTGTCTCATGGATTCCATTCCTGTTTATCCTAGCGGTATGTCAGCCTCCACTGATCCAGAACCGGGAGAGAGAGTGTTTGTGCCACATGCACGCTTGAAGAAAACGTCAACTGGCTTAGATTGTTTACCTCCATGCATTGTTGCGCTACTTTGTGTGTTCGTCAATGTCTGGTCTTGCTTGGCTGAATCAGAGGCCATTACATGCAGTCTGGCTTTCCCACATTATTGTTTGCGGTGCAGAAGGTGTTGAATGTGAACAAACTGAAGGAATATTTTGGGTTCAGTACAAGTTAAGCTCAATCAACAGCATTTATGGCATAAAGTTGACTAACACAAATTTAATTTCCACTTTTCCCCCTTTTCTTTAGTAATAATTTGGGTTACAGTGAGAAATGTACAGTGGAAGTCAACGGGGCAAATACCAAATTCATTTAACAAAGTGCACTGTGGTTCAATCTTTAAGTAAAAAAAGTACCCATAATGCAGTAACAAATTTTTCAAATAGTAGTGTGCTGTAATAATTGTCACATTACTTTATTACGTTATATGCTTAATTTAGTATTTGGTGTCCCAACACACACTATTCAATAACTATTCGATTCGCTTCGTAACTATTTGATGTTTTGGTAAATTGGTGGCAAATTCGCAACTATTTTATATTTTAGTAAATTGGTGGGGAATTTGTATGCTTTCATACAATCTAATTTGTACATTTTTGCTTTTTATAATAAAAATCATACATTTTCGTATAAATCTAATTGTACGAATTCATATGAAATTGGCAACTCGTAAAAATAGTTACGTTTCCATATGAGATCGGGTTGGGTTTCAATTTATATCTTGGAAATTAAATGTTGTTATTTTGCGTTTTAACGCAACTTTGCTTAAAAAAATTTGGCAGCCGTTTAAATGATGAAAATAATAATCTTGGCCTGTATTATTATATTTGTTGAGACAGTATTGTTCACAGTTTGTTCTGTTGTATACTGCACATTTTGGCAAATATATATACTGTGCACAGTTCACATAATGTACTGCAAAAAGTGTATAGTTATATCCAATTTCTTAATTTTATATCGCCATGACAACATAAAGCTATAAAGCTATAACTCTAAAATGATTGTTAAAATTATTAATTAATGTTAGTGCTTTTATAAATATATAAGCTTCGTATTTCTCTCTCTCTCTCTGTACTTACACTACAAGTTTTTCAAAGTGCTTTTCTCTTTAGAAAAAAAGAAATGAGTTATGTTTTGCGAAACATTTTTTTAACATTCTACTCTTGAGATAATTTGTCAACATCAAAAATTTTGAGATGCATGGAGCTACATTGGAGCCAGTCCAATGTTCTCGCTTTCCCTTTGCTTTTAGTGTCAGATCTAACATGAGTGCATGTCTTCAGATGTTTATATTATACAGTTAGACATCCAGCACTTCTGCGCACCACTCTGTTTGTTCAAGTTTTGAGTTTAAAAGCTAACGGTGAAAGGGAATTTTCCTCATCGCAGGAATGGGAAAACAGGGAGTATGTCATCAGCAGGAGCTTAATGGTGATGTTATCTTGATAATTTGTCCGAAATTGTGCAGGCAGGGAGTATGTCTGTGTGTTTTTACCCTCGTTCATCAATCTTTAGGGTCATAGTTAGACATCCAGCACTTCTGCGCACCACTCTGTTTGTTCAAGTTTTGAGTTTAAAAGCTAACGGTGAAAGGAAATTTTCCTCATCGCAGGAATGGGAAAACAGGGAGTATGTCATCAGCAGGAGCTTAATGGTGATGTTATCTTGATAATTTGTCCGAAATTGTGCAGGCAGGGAGTATGTCTGTGTGTTTTTACCCTCGTTCATCAATCTTTAGGGTCATATTGGAACAGTTTTGATGTTTTAGATATGATAAAAACCAAAATAAGAGCCCTCACTTTTTGTTTGACTGCATATGAGGGTTCACAGAAGAATATACATACTTTAGGCTAAGTAAATGAGGTTTGTTTAATGTGTTCTTAAAAAAACACAGTTTTCACTTCACAATACATTAATTGATGGAGTGGAGTGGTGTGGATTACTTATGGATTACTGTGATGATTTTATCAGCTGTTTGGACTCTCATTCTGACGGCACCCATTCACTGCAGAGGATCCACTGGTGAGCAAGTGATGTAATGCTAAACTTCTCCAAATCTGTTTCCATTTAGAAACAAACTCAGTTACATCTCGGATGGTCTGAGGGTGAGTACACTGTCAGCATCATTTTTGGATGAACTATTCCTTCATGAAAACCCTTAGTAATAAAAGTAAACGTATCACCAAAGGTTATCTTAACTTATGGTTTAGCTTTGTTTAAGTTGAAACTAGAGCATTTTTGTTTTGGGCCTCTATTAAGAACTTTATAGGTAACAGCAGCATCGAACCTTTAAACAAATTAAAAATAATAATTATAATAAAAAATTCCGGTAACACTTTAGTATAGGGACCAATTCTCACTATTAACTAGCTGCTTATTAGCATGCCTATTAGTAACATATTGGCTGTTTATTAGTACTTATAAAGCACATATTACCTTTATACCAATACCTAAACTTAACAACTACCTTACTAACTAATAAGCCTGAAATTAGGAGTTTCTTGAGGCAAAAGTCACAGTTAATGGTTAAATTCCTTATTAGTGCTTATACTACGGGGCCGTGGAATGCTTGAATCTGATTGGCTGACGAACGTTCTGAGGCGTGCAATAGGTTGTTTGCACATGACGTCACTGATGACGCGCGAAATGCAGCTGGAGGGCAGGAAGTGATTTTTCTCCGTAGGAATCACTAGCAGAAACTCCAAATGCCAGTGTTTTGCGTTGTTTATGGATGCTTAAATTGGCCAAACCGAGAAACCACAAGGAGCTTTTATCGTGTACGAAAATGTGTTGTTCATAAGTGGGGAAAAGTCAAGAAAATGGCTGCAATATAACAAAGAGTGAAAAATTTAAGGGGGTCTGAATACTTTCACTGTATTAGTCAGTATTTTATGTTTTCACATACTCTCTAACAGGTTAGGTCAAGAGAAACTATCATTTTTTGTATGTCATTGGTGTTTCCATCATGAACTCTCTGTATGGTTAATGGTTTTAAAAATGATTAACCCATGAAATTTATGGAAGAATACTGGTAAAATGTTTCAAATGTTTTATAGTCATTTTTCTCAGCTGCTTTGTAACCTTTACAATAGAATCATAGGTCTGTGGTTTTGATTGTATTCTTTCAAGGCAAACATTCACAGATGCGAATGTTTCAGAATTTATTGTCACAATAACAAATGATAAATTACGAAAATGTTATTTTATGTCAAAGCTGTTTGCAATTTCTTTGGAAAAATGGCCAAAACAGGCAATTACTTCTCACTGTCTGCAGAAACACTGTTCAGTGTCCTTGACCTGACAGAGTCCACTCATGCTTCAGGACTTCTTCACATGCGTTTCCAGCTGCTTTTGTCAAACTCCAACAGACTCAAGTATCCTATTTAGTGGATGTCAATTAGCATTAGCATTAATCTTATTAAAAAAACGGATTTTTTTTACAGGGATTCACTTTGTTCACACAGTGACTTGTTGTGATGACTCACTTGCTAATTTTATTTGATTGTATTTATTTTTTTGCTTTGTTTTTATTTATTTGGCATTTTTATGTCTGAGCATTTGAGTTAATTAGGTGTAGCCTTTTATTTTCATTTTTTATTTGTTTTGTTTATTTATTTATTTTTTGCTTTGTTTTGATTTATTTATTTATTTGAAATTTTCATGTCTGAGCATTTGAGTTAATTAGCCTTTTCTTTTCATTTTTTTTTTATTTGTTTTGTTTGCTTTGTTTTTAGTTTAGCCTTGTTTTGATTTTTTTTGTGAGCATTGTGAGTTAATTAGGTGTATTTCCTGTTCTTTCTTATTTACTTATTTTATTTGTATCTAATATAATTTAATTTGTGTAATTTCGCTCTCCAGCTGAGCAGTCACAAGTTTATAAAACATTCCCCTTATTTGACTTATTTTGTTTTTCTTCATGTCTGAGCATTTGAGTTAATTAGCCTTTTCTTTTCATTTTTTAAAATTTGTTTTGTTTGCTTTGTTTTTAGTTTAGCCTTGTTTTGATTTTTTTTGTGAGCATTGTGAGTTAATTAGGTGTATTTCCTGTTCTTTCTTATTTACTTATTTTATTTGTATCTAATATAATTTAATTTGTGTAATTTCGCTCTCCAGCTGAGCAGTCACAAGTTTATAAAACATTCCCCTTATTTGACTTATTTTGTTTTTCTTTCCTTAAAAACTAATGGAATGTGTTTGCTGTTAAAAAATAATAATAATTGTTTTAATCTTTTGACATCCTTAAAGTTTTTAAAAACATCATTTTAAAGCCATAATATTTAATATTTTTATTTTAAATTTGTTAGATCTTTTGTAACAAAGCAAAATCCAAGTAAAAACAAGAAAAAAAAAAAACAGATTGTGCGATCACTGTATATTTTATATGTCTGTATTTGAATCTCATATCTCTTTCTCACATCTATTTATAGCAGACGCCTCTGTTTGATCAGTGCGGGCGTGTGTTTGACGCTCGTCTCCTTGTCACTCATTCATGTGGCTGAGATTGTGTTGTGGTTTTGTGCTCTGACTGAGTGATGTGTGTTTTCTCTGACTAGTGGTGAGTGGCTTTCAAACCATCTACATCCTTGGCTTTGTTTATTGCTTTTGGCCGCAGACATACAGTAAGAGACACAACGCTGTACAGAAGGCAGGTTTACTGATAGTCCTGCACTTTCGGCTGTTAACTGATGATCAGGTCATACGCTGTGTAAAATGACACATTTTATCCCCTCACTCACTATTTAAATGGTGCGATAAGAGAAAAGTGGTTTATTTGAAAAGAGTCTTTCAATGAATTGACCTGAATTTCATGGCCCACAGTCATTTCCTCCTCATTAGCGCCTCTAAGCAGCCAGAAAATGAGTTTTGTGTCCAGTCCCGGCTCGAGATCTGTTATAAAAAGGGGGAATATTAATTGGCTTAAAGTTTTAGTTGGCAGTTAGTTGAAAATAATGTCATCGTGTCGTGCTTAAATATAACTGTGCCCGCATGAATGATGTGAAGCACTTTAGAAACAATAAACCGTGAAATTAAAGTCTCAGTCGGTGAATGTGAGTTATGAGAGAAAACAAGGTTGTGAATTCCTGGTTTGTTACAAGTTTTATCAACAGGATAGATATATAACCTTTTTATATTCAAGAACACGCACAAGAGAAATTAAATTTTTCGCTCCATTCATCCCAAAACTGCAGTTTCATAAACGTGACTTTACTCCCAAATTCTTTTAAAGCTGCTGAAATGTTGCAAGCTCCATGTAATTTACACACCCAAGTTCCCTTTCAGTCGGTCACTCTTGACGTCACGTCGGATGACCGACGAATTGGGATCTCGCTTAGAGGGACCAATCTACTTCGAGTGTAAACTAAACGAGCCAATGCACATTGGCATGCGATTATTGCATCCAGCTGCTGCTGATCACAGAGTGAGTATAAGTAGGCAGCAGATGCAGCGCATATTCAGCTTTTCGCTTCGGAGCCGAGCGATCATCAGTAAAGACCATGAAAAGTAACTGGAGAAAGTAGTATTGGCAGCTAATGGTTTTTATGGTATGTCTCTGACCTCTTGAAGGTCACCGCAGCAGATTAGCTTGCATTGAATTGGCTTCATAGAGGTGAGCAGCATGACCACTCCTGATCCTTGACTGTCTCTAGGACCTGCCAAAAGATCTCTAGCCATAAAAATGAATGACCTTATCACATTTGTGATCCTCATATTTCATGTTTTGACACACACACACACACACACACATGTTGGTATATATGGTTTACGGGGACTCTCCATAGGCGTAATGATTTTTATACTGTACAAACTGTATTTTATATCACTCTACACCAACCCTACACCTAAACCCACAGAAAACTTTCTGCATTTTGAGATAAAAAAATAAGTTTTTTTTAAGCCTTTAAATTACAGGCACACAGGAAGTGTCCTCATAAACCACCTTCATATTGTAATATCTGTGTCATTCCCATGTTATTATACAAATTTGTGTCCTCATAAGCCACACAAACATGCACACACACACACACACACACACACACACTCTCTCATCTCTGCCATCACTCTGCAGTCACTCTTTGTTTGTTTGTTTTTTTAGTGCATGAGTGTGCATTTATTTTTTATTTTACTTTATTTTATGCAGTGCAATGCAATGAATGTGCATTTATGTGTTTATGAGCTAATTAAGTGTAGCTTCTATTATTACATTTGAGTGAATTTGGTGTAGTTTCTTTGTTTTATTTTATTTTATGCATGCATGCATATTTTTAATGTGTGAGCATTTTAGCTATTTAGTTGCAACTTCATTTATTATGTGTGAGCATTTGAGTTAATTAGGTGTAGCTTTATTTTATTTTATTTAATGCATGTGCGTTTTTATGTGTGAGCATTTGAGTTTTATTTTCATTTTAATTTGATTAAATTACTTTTAATATGATTTCAGTTGCATCTAACTTTCAAAAGATTTCAAGATTGCTGATCTAGCTTTTAGCCTTATTTATCACATAATCAATCTCTGGCGTTGATTCCTTATTCCATCTTTTAAAGTTCTTGCAAATCTTCTGACCTGGAATCAGTGATTTCTTGGCCTCCGTTGTTCACTATTTGTCTGATTTCTCAAATCGCTTTACACAATTATGATCGATCAGTCTCTGATTATAATAGCTCGGCCATGCTGATCTGCACCTGATATTGACGTTAACCCCTTTCAATCTAAAGTGTCTCTTTTTCCTGTTTAGCTTTGAGGGTCGAGTAGGTTCAAGTAGGTTTGCTAAGTAGGAAGTTCAGATGCTTTCGATTAGCCTGACATCACATCATTGCGTTTAAGTAGGAAAACAGCAGAACTGATGTTAAAAACTAATACTCCCAGACTGCATTAGGAGCTGCTTTATGGCCCCACTCGTTTCCTCTTCTCAACAAAGTTATATATCTTAGCAAAATAGTTGTCAATGCCACCCACTCAAGCCTTGATGATTCAGTTTATTTGGGATTTGGAAATCAACTGTGGACTGATATGGGTCTCCAGTTAGCTCTCATAGAGCAGATATCTCCCAAAACGTCATGTAGCGTGCTAGAACGTCAACATGTTCCAGCTTCTCTAGCAATTAGCGTCAAGCAGACGTCTAATTCAGAGTGTTGTGTTTTTTAAAATCTTGCTAACCCTTTATTTCAGGGTGTGGTGAACCTAGTGGAATTGTGGGTGTAGAAGCAGCTGGAACAAAGGAAATTACTGGATGTTTAATTGTGAGACAAAGATTTGTTTATGTTGGCTAGCATATTAGCACTGAGAAAGATATTATGCTAAATCTACCCTTATGAAAATGAACAATGGTTTTATTATAATAAAAGTGTAGTAACCATGTTTTTTTGTTTTTTTTTGGAGATTGATTACCATTTGCACAGTTTTACTACAAATACCAGGGTAAAACTAAGGTTAGTGTAGTAAAACCATGGTTAATTTTCATAATGGTAGCTCTGGCAAACCCTGTAGAAGGGCTTTTGAAGTGTGGTTTTTACCGTGGTAAATTTTAGGTAACTGTGCTGCAGAATGTGCTTTCTTGTTCTCTGTTGAGTATGAAGGAGCAGAGAGCATTATGGGAGTGCTGGCGGTTGCTCAGGCGTGTCTGTATGCAGTGATCTGGGTGGTATGAGATGAGGGTGAGCAGGCGGTGATCTGTCTACGCCACTCCGTACGTACCTCACACAATACAGCTACTGTCCGCCACATCTATACATCTCTGAAGGCATTTCCCTGCTAACTGTTAACGCTCTTGCTAACACGTAAACCTTCATAACTGGGGGGAAGTTCATGCAGTTGATGCGATGACATAATGATTACTCTGGAAAATATTTTTAAGCTATATTAAAAAAAAAATTTTGGGGGGGGGGTAAAATGTGAAACATGCTTGCTTTCAGAATTCTAGAGTGTTGCCAGGGTGTTACTATGCAGATGCTAAGGTGTTCTGCGTGGTTTTAGCAAGTTTTTTTGCAAGGGTGTTCTGAGTCTTTGCGATGTGGTTCTTAAAGTTCACTGAGTGTTTTTTAGCATGTTGCTATGTGATTTCTAGGGTGTGCTGGGTGGTTTCCATGGTATTGCTATGTGGTCGCTGGGGTGTTCCAGGCAGTTGTCATGGTATTGCTATGTGGTCGCTGGGGTGTTCCAGGCAGTTGTCATGGTATTGCTATGTGGTCCTTCATAACTGGGGGGAAGTTCATGCAGTTGATGCGATGACATAATGATTACTCTGGAAAATATTTTTAAGCTATATTAAAAAAAAATTTTTTGGGGGGGGTGAAATGTGAAACATGCTTGCTTTCAGAATTCTAGAGTGTTGCCAGGGTGTTACTATGCAGATGCTAAGGTGTTCTGCGTGGTTTTAGCAAGTTTTTTTGCAAGGGTGTTCTGAGTCTTTGCGATGTGGTTCTTAAAGTTCACTGAGTGTTTTTTAGCATGTTGCTATGTGATTTCTAGGGTGTGCTGGGTGGTTTCCATGGTATTGCTATGTGGTCGCTGGGGTGTTCCAGGCAGTTGTCATGGTATTGCTATGTGGTCGCTGGGGTGTTCTAGGCAGTTGTCATGGTATTGCTATGTGGTTGCTAGAGTGTTCTTGGTGGTTGCCAGTGTGCTAAGGGGTGACTAAGGTGCTCTAAATAGTTTTTAACTTGTTGTTAAACTTGTTTCGCTGGGGTGTTCCAGGCAGTTGTCATGGTATTGCTATGTGGTTGCTAGAGTGTTCTTGGTGGTTGCCAGTGTGCTAAGGGGTGACTAAGGTGCTCTAAATAGTTTTTAACTTGTTGTTAAACTTGTTGTTGGTTCTTATGGTGTTCTGGGTGGTTGCCAAGGTGATTAAGGCGTTCAGAGTGGTTTTTAACATGTTGTTTAGTTGTGGTGGTGTTGGATGGTTGCCATGGTATTATGAGTGTTCTTTATCATGTTGCTGTGTGGTTGCCAGGGTATGCTAGGTGGTTGTCAGGGTGGTGTTCTGGATGGTTGCTATGGTATTATGAGTGTTCCTTATAATGTTGCTATGTGGCTGCCAGGCTATGCTAGGTGGTTGTCAGGGTGGTGTTCTGGGTGGTTGCTAAATTGCTCTGATTGGTTTTCATCATGTTGCTGTGTAGTTGCTATGATATTCTGAGTGGTTGCCAGAGTGTTGCTATGTGGTTCCTAGGGTATTCTGGGTGGTTGCTATGTAGTTGCTAAAGTGTTCTGTGTTGCTGTGGTGTTCAGGGTGTTTGCCAGGATATTGTTTTTTTTTTATCTTGTTGCTATGTAGTTGGTATGATGCTCTAGGTGGCTGCCAGTGTGTTCTGGGTGGTTGCTAAAGCGTTCAGAGTGGATTTTAATATGCTGCTATGGTGTTTTTGGGTGGTTTCCATGATACTGCTATGTGGTTGCTAGGGTTTTCTTTTTAACTTGTTGTTTGGTTGCAAGGGTACTCTGGGTGGTTGCTATGTGGTTGCTAGGGTTTTCTTTTTAACTTGTTGTTTGGTTGCAAGGGTACTCTGGGTGGTTGCTATGTGGTTGCTAGGGTTTTCTTTTTAACTTGTTGTTTGGTTGCAAGGGTACTCTGGGTGGTTGCTATGTGGTTGCTAGGGTTTTCTTTTTAACTTGTTGTTTGGTTGCAAGGGTGCTCTGGGTTGTTGCTATGTGGTTGTTAGGGTGTTCTTTTTAACTTGTTGTTTGGTTGCAAGGGTGCTCTGGGTGGTTGCTATGTGGTCGTTAGGGTGTTCTATATGGTTGCCAGGGGGTATTGCTATGTGGTTGCTAAGTTGTTCTGATTACTTTCTGGGTGGTTGCCAGGGTGTTGCTATGTAGTTTCTAGGGTTTAGGTTTATACATTTAACATGAAAATAAACTCTAATGCTAATTAAAAAATTTCCAGATAATATTTTAACAATTTGCTTTGGCTTCAGTACAAAACAAATATGCAAATCAATTATTTATTTATTTTTCACATTTTTTCTCACACAGTATAAATGCTGTTTATATGAAAATATGTATTTGCCTTTATATTTTATATTGGTGTCCTTGGCATCAAGTTTGAAAACAAATTAAACAAATCATTTTAGGACAGTTTGACATCAACATGCACTTAGTTTGGACAGTTTTGACAATAAATTATGTTGTAACCCACCCACACACACACTGATGCAGACAGTTTCCTTATTGTTCGTCAAACACAATGCATACTGACAGAATCTCTAGTGGTTTCCTCTATACAGTCTGGAAAGTATGTTGTTTATGCTAAACGATGATCTGTGTAATGCGATCAGGACTTCAGGAAACCACCTATAGATGATATTACCCAGAATAATGTGATGTCATGTTTCAGTAGACATTTTCAGTGTTGCAGATTTGTAAACGAACATGGAAATAAACATACTGGTAGACATGTGTTGGCAGGGCCTGAGAAACACTCCTTCAGAAGTATAGATTAAATTAGTAACCTGAGGCCTACAGAGCTTACAGTCTGTTCGCATTTACACCTTTGAGCTTTGAATATTTCACAGAGGATAAAGGCTTTGGAATAACTGTCTTACTGTGGATTTCTGTATATGGTTTTCATCTTTTAGACCCTGTGACAGCTTTGAGAGTGATCCAGGAGTGATTGTCAAGGGTCTGGCTCATGGATTCATGGCTCTGACTCAAGTTCAGTGTTCATTCAACCTCTTGGGTTTTCTCTTTGTGAGAACATTGATGTTTGGGGTGTGGCAGACTGAACTTTTGACTTTTCTTTTTCTTGCAATTCATCAGTGACAATAACATGTCTGTGATAATGGAAGATCTAGTTTAAAACATGTGCCAAGCTTTTAGTAATGTACTTAAAACTAAAACGTTTCAGCTTATTTTAATTTAATTGCATTTTTTAAAAAGTGTCTTGTGTAACCATGAAATTAAAAGTAATAAAATTTTCTTACACCTTGAAAAAACCTTACTTGTTTTAGGTGGTTGTCCAGGTTTAAGTTGAAAGAGTCCATAAAAATGAATTTCAATTGAATTGCAAATTTTCTTTTTAGATTTATACATCAATAATAGTGCGTAAAAAATGTAATGCAAATTATTGTTTCCTGATAATATTTTAATCATTTGCTTTGGTGGTGTAACCATGAAATAAAAAGTAATATCATATTTTTCTTATATCTTAATGATAATTAAAAAACTTTTTTTTTTTTCAAGATATATTTGTTTTAAAATATTAATTAGTAGTTCATAAATACTATTAAGTGCCTGTAATTAAAATATAACATTTTGCATTTTGAACTAACCTTGCCTCATTATAAAAATCAGATATTTTAATGCGACCTTCCCCTTTTTACACCTGCATACTTCCCCATATTTTCCCATACACCTGCATATTTCCCCTTAAATATTATATATATATATATATATATATCATGTCTGTGATAATGGAAGATCTAGTTTAAAACATGTGCCAAGCTTTTAGTAATGTACTTAAAACTAAAACGTTTCAGCTTATTTTAATTTAATTGCATTTTTTAAAAAGTGTCTTGTGTAACCATGAAATTAAAAGTAATAAAATTTTCTTACACCTTGAAAAAACCTTACTTGTTTTAGGTGGTTGTCCAGGTTTAAGTTGAAAGAGTCCATAAAAATGAATTTCAATTGAATTGCAAATTTTCTTTTTAGATTTATACATCAATAATAGTGCGTAAAAAATGTAATGCAAATTATTGTTTCCTGATAATATTTTAATCATTTGCTTTGGTGGTGTAACCATGAAATAAAAAGTAATATCATATTTTTCTTATATCTTAATGATAATTAAAAAACTTTTTTTTTTTTCAAGATATATTTGTTTTAAAATATTAATTAGTAGTTCATAAATACTATTAAGTGCCTGTAATTAAAATATAACATTTTGCATTTTGAACTAACCTTGCCTCATTATAAAAATCAGATATTTTAATGCGACCTTCCCCTTTTTACACCTGCATACTTCCCCATATTTTCCCATACACCTGCATATTTCCCCTTAAATATTATATATATATATATATATATATATTTATATATAGGCATAATATTTCTAAAATTTTTTGTTATTTTTCTTCATTGTCATCAGGGCCATTGATATTTTTGACTTTCTGTCCCACAAACATATTTTAAAGAATTTTAATTTAGTAATTTAACACATATTTATGATAGAAAATATGTATTCAAATTATTGAATGTATGAATTGCTTTCTTGATGTATTTTTTAATAGTTGATCAGAAGTTTTATTGGTAAATAACATGACTGTTCTGATCCTTCAGCACCAAACTAGAACGGAAACCAGCCTGGAATATTTTGTTTTCATAAATAGTTTCATGTGTTTGCTGAAATACTGTTCTCCAGCTGGACCTCTCAGAGGACACTGTAATTATCGTTCACAACCAACTGACCATCATCACGAGTACATTTTTGCTGCTTTGAGCACATGCAGTTCTTCCTGCTCACGACGCACTGGAAAAGCAAACATTTAGCGCCTGACAATCAGCTCATGATTCGACTCTCATTTACAGTAAATCGCACATATGAGAGTCTAATCATGCTGTATTTCTTATGTTTTACATCCCAGTCAACGTATATGTCAGAACAGTGTTTTTGGTCCTTTCCTGAGTGATGCCAGTCAAAACAGCAGGATCCGACAAACCTGTACAATGGGATTCAATGTTGACAGCGGAGACCCGAGAAGTTCTCGATCTCCAGAGTGGACGGACAGACCTTTTCTCCGAGCTGCAGCTGGCAGCGGCGGGATAGTTGATTTGAGCTCCCACTAAATCCCCTCTCTTGGGACACAGTCCGGCTCTGTTCCCCTCTCCGGTCCTCCAGCTCGGATGACTGCGTGCACTGTAGCGTAAACTACACTAGATGTAGTTTCAGTGTTTAAGTTGGCAATGTGGATGAAACCTGCCTGCTGCATCCCTCAGGAAAGCCCACCTAATAGTTGAGGAAAAAAGAGAGAAACTCCTGCAATTATGGGAATATTTCACAGAGCATCCTGCTGGAAAGACCAGCTTATGCCTGATGGTTTTGAGCTAGTCTAGCTGTCAACACTGTAAAAAGTGACAGCTGTTTCACACATCTTGCACCTGCTGCATCTGAATGTAGCAGTGGTCATAAATGTGCTTGATTAGCATTTTAGCAAAGGTTTAAATATATAATATATAATATAAGTAATTATTTATGATTATTATTATACGATTATTTACAGATTATTTACCGTTACAAAGTCATTCACTGTGCCCGAATATGCCTACTTCCATACTATATTGTAGGTGAGCCGAGAAGTATGTCTGAATTCGTAGTATTCATAAAAGAGTAGGTGAAAAGTTCCCAGAAGACCTACTACTTCTGGTAAGATTCTGAAGTGCGCATCTGATGGACACTTTTCTATCCCATGAGGCCACGGGAGAGGATTTGAGAATGGCAGTGAAGCGACACAATTGACACTGTAGGTCACATGACAATGATGACATGTTGAATGTAGTACATCCAAATTTCATGAAATTTGGACATACAGGTGCATCTCAATAAATTAGAATGTCGTGGAAAAGTTCATTTATTTCAGTAATTCAACTCAAATTGTGAAACTCGTGTATTAAATAAATTCAATGCACACAGACTGAAGTAGTTTAAGTCTTTGGTTCTTTTAATTGTGATGATTTTGGCTCACATTTAACAAAAAACTTCAGTCTGTGTGCATTGAATTTATTTAATACACGAGTTTCACAATTTCAGTTGAATTACTGAAATAAATTAACTTTTCCACGACATTCTAATTTATTGAGATGCACCTGTACTACTTTCGACATGTCATCATTGTCATGTGACATAACATATATTTTGACGGTCGCAAAGCAAGTTTTAATTCAAATGCAGTGCGTACTAAAAATATGCAATTTTGGATACAATAATTGTTTATTTTTAAGTCATTATTTTCAACACAAACACACCTCATTTTATTCTGTGAGGCTTGTTATAGAATACGTGTTATTGCAATAATTAATGTTGCGCTATAACAGAAAGTTCTTAAATATTTTCTTAAGAACATCTTCTTTTTTTCTTAAGAATAAAATGTGTAAACATTAGCATAATTTCGGCAAAATTTCATGTGGGCAAAAAATTGTCTATCGTCAATAGTGTGGCAATGTTGAATTTCGCTGATGAATTTACATGATCAACTTTAACCTGTTGCAAAATCGCGAAATTCCCAATCGTGTATTGAAATGACTGGATTTCACCCGCCAAAATTCGCACAATGGTAAATGTGACTATACCTTAATAAGGTGTAATATATATAATAAGCTATTATTTACGTCATTCCCTGTGTCTGATAATGCCTAGTTCCATACTATATTGTAGGCAAAAAAGCATATGTGAGCTGAGTAGTATGTCTGAATTCATAGTATTCGTAAAACAGAATGCAAAAAGTTCCCAGAAAACCTACTACTTCTGGTATTCTGAAGTGTGCATTTGATGGGCACTTTACTATCCCATGAGGCCACGAGATAGAAGTTAAATATGACTGTACCTTAATATAACAAATTCAATACTGACAAATGTTAACGCAATTTGTATTAACCTTATTAGCAGTTATTTACGATGATTTTTAAGAATGTTAAGAATTTTTAGATCTTTTCTTAAGAAAACAATTCTTATAAAGTATTTTTTTTTTTTTGCGAATACAAATCATTCCTAATTCTTTCCCCTCCTTAAGTTTAGAAGATAAAAACTAAAGTGCAGTTAAGAAGAATTTTATTCCCTATGGGGACATGGTGATAGAAAAATCACCATGCAAAACCATTGAAATGTGGTTTGTCCTTCCACATCATAATATTTCCATTGCAAAAGTTTTGCCAGCAAATGCAGAGTTTCTTGGGGGAGCACAAACATTTTGCAAGAGAATGCAAAATCATTGAAAAATTCATATTTAGGGTCTTCATATCATATGACTATTCCTTGGTGGACCCTGGTGGTCTCCCTGCTGTAACCTGTTACCTATACAATGTTAAATTCTGACTATAGGCCATGTTGTTCTTGGACTTACAGATATCCTCAGAAAGCAGAAGTCATTTCTAAAAAACTCTATACACAGTTCTTGGTGTTCTGGAGATGTTCTGACAGTTTGTGATCCTCTGTCTCCTGTGAAAACTGTTCTTTGGAGGGCACATTTTTCCTATGCGCTTCATGTAAGAGATGTCAGTCTATTTTTGGGCCTCCTCCTGCCTCCCCACATCCATCTCTCCCCAGAGTGTCTGAGCCTCTTTCCCAGAGAAACCCAGCGTGTGTTTGCAAGAATATCTTTCTTGATGAGTTTGTGCCCATGGAAAAGTGGCCATCTTTTGCACATTCCCATAAACCAGGCACATACGAACAAGTGCATCCATCAGACTTTACCTCTGTAATGTGTAAGAGTTGAACGTTTGAACGATGGGTTAATCTTAGCCACTTAAAGGTTTAAAAAGATTTACCGGTCCTATAATGTCTGGTCTACCGAAAATGCTCAAATTAAGCCTTCAGAATAAAGATTTCAGCCAGTTTTATAGCTGTTTTGTGGGTTATATCCAATCTCAGTTGACTCAAAGCCAATGTGAAGTTGGTGAGATATTTTATACTGCTGTAGAAATGAGAACCGCATCTTTTTGTGTTTAAGATTTCGTCTCCACAACTGCAGCGTAAATGTGTCACGATGAATCACTCGGATTTGTGCTAATCAAAAGATTCGGCTCTGTATTTTCTCAAAGGAGGCGAACCATGGACGGACTCCAAGACTACATCTGTTCTGGAGCGACTCCAAGCTGAGTTTGTTCATGTAGGTATGCTAGTCCGAAACAGTGTTTTGTATCAAACTCCAGAATAGATACAGAATATTACACTCCTCATTAGCAGTGTTTATGAAGGCTAGCATCGTATTAATGTTGCGTTAAGGATTTTAATTAATTTTGGCATGTAATTTGCTGCAAACCGTTTGTACTTTGGACATGAATGATATCTCCAACCATGTGGTTTAGATACTGTTTCTTTTCAATCTGATCAGACATGATTTTTATCTGGCAGATGTTTAAACGGGAATGGTAACACCCTAGCAACCAGTCTGAAGACCCTAGCAATGGCCTAAACAATCAGAACATCTTAGCAACTGTATAACAACCCTTTGGTAATCAGAAATACAAAAAACTTTGCGAGAAATTCTCCCACTGCTGTAAGTGCATGAGTATACTCACAAACCTTCCCTCGATCCCATTCGTAACTTAAGACTGATAGAAGTTGCTTTTTGGACCCGTTTTCATTTTTCCGTTTGCCATTTATCTGCCTTTTTGCAGGACAAAGACATTTACCTCAACAAACGCAGTTTCATTCCTCATGTTTTTTCAACAGCATTATGCTCCTGCTTCAGGAGAGATCTGCCGATAGCATCGGATATGTAATGTAGCAAAACGGCTCCTTTGCATAAACTTCACCACTGGAATGCGTTCAATAGTGCCGAGGCCGCTGATACGAGTGCTAGCTGTGCAGTATCAGGCACACTCTCAGAAGTCTGAAGCTGTACAGAAACACATTGTCCTGACATTGTTCTTACAGCGCCAGACCCACCTGATGGATCTGAGCTGGATTATTTCAGCTGCAAAACTTGTCGGACAGACCGCGGAAATAAAATGTCTCTCGTAAAGCTGTAGTCGTAAGAGCATGGAGTGTGAGAGAAAATAGCTGTCAGACTTGAAGATTAATGACCTGGTAATGGATGTATATTACAGTGCCGGAAATGGTTTTTAAATGTGACTGATCTTGAGTTTTATTCTCAGCAGGATTCATGCACCCGGCTCTCCATTGGGGCCCTTAGAACCTAATTTTCAGTGTTTGCAGATGTATTGGACGTGCTCCTAAAACTGCAGCATTCATTAGCGTGTTTGTGTCTTTATCTGCATACACAGCTGTGTTGGCATATGTTAGAATTGGGTTATATAAGCCTCATTTACTTCATTGTTTACACTTGTCGATGCTAAGAAGGAAATGTAACCATTCACTCATTTAAAATATAACCACTTTATAATTTATACATTCTATTTTTTTCATACGAATATTATTTTAATGTTTTTGAAAGAAGTCTTCTATAAATATAAAGTTTAAAATAAGTTTTATTTGAAAAAGATTACTGTGAATTTGGATTCATTTAATGTGGCGCAATGCTCAATAAAAGAATTAATTTCCTAAAAAAAAAAAAAAGGTTTTTGAAAGTTTCTTGTGAATATAATATTTAAAATAATGAATTTAATTTGAAATAGTATTTATAATTGTGTTTGCTTTTGATCAATTTAATGTGCACTTGCTGAATTAAAGTATTAAACATCAAAAATTAAGCATTAAAATTACCCCAAACTTTTAAATGGAGGTGTATTATATTATATTATATTATATTATATTAAAAATTCAAGAAAATGTTTAATTAAATTCCTAAAAGGTTTTCGAACTTGTAAGTGGCGTAATAACCTCTTTAGCAACCACATAGCAACACCAACATTAGCTTTAAAGCTGTGATTTTTGTATAGGCAATTCTTCCAGAAAATGTACAAATCTTGTTTTTGCATTTTGAAGGTGTAAAAGATTGCATTTCATACATAAAACATTGGATCAGTCATGCGGTTGGCACATGAATCCTCTGTCACCGCTGTCCTGAGGGATTTTGCAGGAGGTAAGAGAAGCAATATGTGTTATATTTCCCCCGTGAATGTATATCTTACATAGTTTTTTTATTTTTATTTATTTTTTAAATCTGTGTGCAAAAACAGCAAATGGCCAAGAAAGTTATCAGTGATTTATTTATTTTTCAAATTGGGAAATAAATATAATTTTATAAAACTAAAATATACAAGTATATATTGTAATTAAATATAGTATTATATTAAGCCGTGCTGACATGTAGTGGAGTTCAAAACGCTTTCTGCTCCAGGGAAGAGTTTGATTCAATCCACACCTCCACAAAAGCAGGATCCTGGGATGCTGATTGGTTTAGCTGTACTGAAGATCTTGTTTGTCAGTGTTTGTGGTATTTCACAGTGAATGTGGTTCAGTGTCCAGTGAAAGCCCTTTAATCCAATAATAATTAAATCTTACATAGTTTTTTTATTTTTATTTATTTTTTAAATCTGTGTGCAAAAACAGCAAATGGCCAAGAAAGTTATCAGTGATTTATTTATTTTTCAAATTGGGAAATAAATATAATTTTATAAAACTAAAATATACAAGTATATATTGTAATTAAATATAGTATTATATTATAAATGTTATCTAAATATTATTATATTTATTATATATTGTACAATATACAGTATTATCAAAATATATATTATATAAAAATTCTAACATTTAACATAAAAAAATTAAAATAGATCAGTATATATTATACTAGTATACATTATATATTATATATAGTATAGTACATATTATATTACTTAAATGTTATATTATAAATATTATGTATATACTATTATATATGTTGTATATTGTATATTTTGTAATATTCAGTATTTTGAAAATATTATATAAAAATACACTTTATAAAATTAAAGTAAATATATTTAAATATATTACATTTATAAAGTTGTATATATACATAGTTGTAACACCCCTGTGGACTGTTTGTTGTGGTTTCTTCCCCTTTTGTTGGTTTAGCCCGTTCAATCATTAGTTAATTATCCTCAGTGTGCTCACCTGTCTGCCCCTCGTTATCTGCCCTATAAGTTCCTGTCTCATGTATTCTAGTATTGTCGGTTATTGTGAATGTTACCCCATCTGGAACTCTGCTTCTCAACTTCATTAAACAATGAACCACAAAATCCACAACAGAAGTAAGGTTTTATTAACTACATAAACACATATATATATATATATATATACATACACACACCCTAAACCCTCGCGGTCTTCCTCTGAGTCCACAGTTTCGTAACGTAATGCCGCTTTGTACCATGTAGTTTTCAAATAGGCCTGAAGGACTTAATTAGTTGGATCAGGTGTGTTTAATTAGGGTTGGAACTAAACTCTGGAGGGCTCCGGGAGCTTCCTTCGTTACTAGTTCTAAAGTGACATTTTCAAATTAGTAACGGATCTTGAGCTCAGCTGTTAAACAGTCAAACTGAGAAACAAAAGAGGGTTTTTAAAGAGATTCCGTTGTTGTTTCTTATGTATTTACACACTCGTGCCGTCGAACTGTTGTATAAACGCAATATCACACTTGTAGCCGTGCGATATGGCTGTATATCGGCACACTATGGAAACAAAGAAAGTTATAAGAAACCTGGCCCTTCAAGGATTCTGTCACTCACCAGTTTGCAAAAAAAAACTACTGGCAAATGTTAATATTGTCAGTGAGGTGGAACAGTGTGGACAACTTTGTGATCAGATGTTGTCGTCTTACTGAAATGGATATTAATCATAACATTCTCTCTTCTCTTTTTTTCATCTCATTCATTCTTTCTACTCCACTGAAGTTCATCACATGTACAGAATCTGTGTTTACACAAGTAAAAGGCTCAGACAGGACTTGCCATCACTAAAGAAACGCCGGGACGTCCCGACTGGGGTGTTTGTGTGGGCTGTCAGGCTCCCCCATGCATCCAGGATCTGTAAAACAGGCTGAAGCGAAGAACAGACAGAGATTAATCTGTGATACACAATTCAGCCTGAAATATGTCAGACATATAGAGCAACACTCTTTAAAGATTCATGCTGACGGCACATAGTGGGCAAATAATACTTTACAACTGCTTACAGTCATTCATATATGACTTTTAAACACCACCTCAGACACATACTATGTATTAATGACTGATTTATATTTATGTATATCTATATTCACACCATTATCCTCCTTGATTCAGCATGGCCTCCCTCCCTGCGTGTGTGTTGGGTGGTCTTCTGTTCTGATCTTTTGTAAAAGACGCCACAGCTCACTGAACACAATCACCAATGTGCCGATAGTAGTTGGTCCACTTCATTTCATACAAACAATCAAATAATCAAAGCCACCCACATACGGTCAGACATGAGGCCCAGCGGCACGTTCATGTTGCTGGATTCAACCTGACAGCTTTCATTTCAACTTCAGGTCAGTTTTACTCAGGGCCGTTTCTAGCCAATTTGACGCCCTAGGCGAAATCCTACTCCACGTGCTGTAACAAAACTAGATTGTACTGCATACTAAATATACACTAAGAAAACACAACTCAGCAAGTCGTTTTCACTCTCAAACTGAAAATGCTGTGTGATGCGATAAAATAACAGCCAATCAGAACAGATAAATGTAAGAGTTAGAATGTGAAGAAACCATTATGGATTGCATTGCAGTTTTGCATTGTTTTCTAGCTAATGTACTATGGTTATAACATTTATGAAGTCACGTTTGTTTTGGTTTAAAGTTGATGTATGGTCTGATCATGTCAAGTTTGGTTTGGAGAAAATATATAAACCAGACACTTTTTGTTTCCCTTAATGTATTTCATACATTATTTTCAGAATTCACTAAATGTATATATATAATTTACAAAAAAGTGAAACCCACC
>NW_015632032.1:319159-321286 GCF_001515625.1 Sinocyclocheilus rhinocerous
AAAGTTTAAACTTTTTTTTATATATAAAATATATATACTATCCTATAATGTTTTTGTATATTTTAACATACATACTATCAAAATATACATTATATAAAAATATAAGATACATATATAAGTTCTAAATGATTTTTACATTTTCTGTCATTTGTTTTTAAATACTGTATTTTTACATTTTGGAGGGGGAAATTGAGAATTATTTTTGCCTATTTTTATTATTATTATTATTGCACACTGCAGATAAACAAAATATATGTACGGGGAAAAAAAATCACCCTGGCCCTTCAAGGTTTCTGTGTAATTCATTTGCCATTTAGCATTAAGGGAAAAAAAGGTTAATGTTAATGAATGTTTTTATTAAGACGGTTCAGTGTGGTCATTTCAGCAAATATAAAAATATAAATTTGCATAAAAAAACTGAAATGTACATGAAAATATAAAAATCTGTACATTCTAATAAACAAACAAACAAACAAACAGAAATGAACAATGAAAATGTAAACATCTGAACATTCTAATAAACAAACAGAAATGAACAATGAAAATGTAAAAATCAGAATATTCTAATAAATAAACAAACAAACAAACAGAAATGAACAATGAAAATGTAAAAATCTGAATATTCTAATAAACAGAAATGAACAATGAAAATGTAAACATCTGAACATTCTAATTAACAAACAAACAAGTGAACAATGAAATTGTAAACAATTAAAAAAATCTGGACTTTCTCAGAAAAAACAAAAAAACAAAATTCAAACTGGTACAAATCCTTAAGATAATACATTAACAAAATATTGGCAGAATTTTGCATTCAGAAAAAGATCCAGTCAATAGCAACATTGTTTGGCACAAAATTATGATTTTTTTTAGCTACAAAGACACCAGAAGTTCTGCGTTTTTTTTTATGAGACAGAGATTTGAACTTTCTGAGCGATTGCTGGCAAAACAACAAAACTAAATCTTGACTTTTTGCAAATGCGCATCAACACAGTGCTGCGACTACCATGTTGTGATCTTTCTCAAAGCTGAAAATCTTACAAAGGGATACAATTATATACTTTAAGTAACCAATTGAACTTTAATTAGACTTGCCACGCCACATTTGGAAACGATTCACAGCACAGTGTCTTCCTCCTGCACATTGTCATGTAAGCTGTTGTTAACCTGGAGTTTGACGTCTTTGTTTGAATAGTTGACAGAGTCTGAGCGCTGCTTCCATTCACTGTCATTCTGCTCTGCCTCCGACTCACTGAATGAATGAGCTCTTCGCCTCTTCCCACATTGTGCTCACGGGTCACTTGCCAAACTGTAAGCAGTCCTGCGAGCAGAAATAGCCGGGCCGGTTCGCTCTGGCCCAGCAGGTTTTTGAGAGCAGTCCAGCCAAACACACATCTCACGCTGAGCATCTGGATAGAGGTCAGTTCAGCTCTGAAAGGCCCACTAGCACCAAATATGACTCTGTTTCTATAGGTGGGACAAGCGTTACGTACAAACAGCCCTGAAGGAGATCAAACCCCATCTCTTCATTAACCGCATGCATCAGCGCAGCAATAAAAATGTGTAGGAATCATTGAGCTTTCATTATTTTAGACAACTTTTCAATCTAGCATTTTTGCCAAACATTTCACTGAATGTTGTTGGTATAGTTTAAATCAGTCATTTATCTTAAGAGCCAACTATTATTTATGAAGAAGAAGAAAAAAAAAAAAAGCTTTACTATTTTGAAATCTTAATGGTTGTTTCTAGACAGAAGAAGAAACCTCCCTTTGGGTACATTTGGCGATTTATAACATGTATAATAATATATAACAAAAATCTTAATTTAAATAATGTTTTGTAAAATATGAAGTGCAAAATTATAAACCAAGCTTTAGCTGTAGGGTTGTTGTTGTAAACCAAAGCCAAAAATAGAATTAAATAACATAGAATTATAATAAATAAAACGAACTAAATAAATAATTGTATTAATTAAATAAAGCTGAAATAGAAAATATAAATATAGAAAATTATAAAATATAAATCTTAGAAAATTACACTAGATAAAAAAAAAAATACAAATATTGCCTTAGATTTTTAAGATGAAGCACTAAAATTACTAAGTGGAAATAAATAAAAACTAAAACT
>NW_015632033.1:0-932 GCF_001515625.1 Sinocyclocheilus rhinocerous
TATCAACTTAGATTCACAAAAATTCCAGGCTTCTCTGCCGAAGGACAAAATTAGAGCAGGAGTGGCAAACTCCGGTCCTGGAGAGCCGCAGCCCTGCAGAGTTCAGCTCCAACCCTAATTAAAACTCACCTGCCTGCCAAGCTTCTCTACCCAAGGAAAAAATAGACAGAACGATTCTGGTGGCTTCCACTCTTTTAGCCAACCCAAACTGCTCCAAACGCGAGCTGCTATCCGTGCTCGGTCATCTAAATTTCGCAATGCGAATCATTCCGCAAGGCCGCCCCTTCATCTCTCACCTCCTCTCTCTTGCGTCCTCCGTTCACGAGCTAGACGATCAAATATCTATAACCAATTCATGCCGAGACGAGCTCAGTCTGTGGATTTCCTTCCTTAAACAATGGAACGGCTTATCTTTTTTTTACAGCGATTTGGTCTCTTCTCCCGTTGACATCCAATTATTTACCAACGCCGCCCCCTCCGTCAGTTTTGGTGGATTTTACCAAAACCGCTGGTTCGCTTCTACGTGGCCTTCCCAGCTGTTAGATTTACCTCAGCCGCTAATATCCTCAGCACTTTTCGAGCTATATCCTATAGTTGTGGCAGCCTTTCTTTGGGGAAAAGAGTGGTCCACCACCAGCATCGTTATTCATTGCGACAACGAGGCTACCGTGCACTGCATTAATAAAGGCCGTTCTCATTCACCCGCCTTAATGCCTTTGCTAAAACGTCTAATTTGGATCTCGGCTTGCGACCAGTTCATCATAACCGCAAAACACATTCCTGGGTCAAAAAAAAAAACAAATGCCTCTCTCTCTCGTTTTGCCTTCCAGAAATTCAGAACGTTGGCACCAAAACTCTTATACGGTTCACCCTCACCCCAGATAGCCAATTCTTCAAGACCTCCCTTCTCATCAAAGGTATCCAAAGAGCCC
>NW_015632034.1:0-8464 GCF_001515625.1 Sinocyclocheilus rhinocerous
ACTCCAATTCCCAACATCAGCAAGTGACAACTGTAACTTACTTGATGATACCTACATAGGCTTTCCATGGACAGACATTTTTCGAGGTAAATATGAATATTGATGAGTTGTAATGTACATGAACTTGTCAGACGCTGTTTCCCAAGTGTACTTACCAAATTTGTTGTAACGTAAATAAATAAATGTGTTTTACATAATAAAATCATCATTATGGCCAGGAGGACTAAAAGGCTTTTCGTGGTCACATAGGAGGTCAGGGGGACGAATAGGCTTTTTGCGGTCACATGGGCGGTCCAGGGGACGAATAGGCTTTTCGTGGTCAAATAGGTGGTAAGTGGGATGAATAGGCTTTTCGCGAATAGGCTTTTCGTGGTCACATAGGTTGTCAGTGGGATGAATAGGCTGTCCGTGGTCAGTGGGCGGGGCCTGGGGGCGGTCCTTAGTCATCCAGAGGGGCCAATAGGGAGCTTCCGGCCAAATAAGCGCTCCGTGGGAGGTTTAGGCTGCCTGTGAATGCCCACCCCCAACCTATTCGACGGGCCTCACGTAAGCGCCCTGCGTCAGGAGTCCGCCCCCCTGTGGCCGACCTACAGATTGCAACAAAATGCGCAAAAAAGTGCCCAGATCCATCGCCGTTACGTGGGGCCCCCGGGGGCCCCAGGCCCCGGCTCGCGCCTCCGGCGTGCCCCGCCGGGCCTCCCCTGGGCACCCGGGCGGTCGTCGGGGGCGGGAAAAATCGTCTAGGGGGCGGCGCGCAGCGTCCACGAACCGCCTGACACGGGGCGCTTAGCAGGCTGTGCGAGGACCCCTCTGCCAAAGTGGTGGCCTAACGGGCGGAAGGGTCTGAGGTCATGTCGTGCCATTCGCATTCCGGGTCTGCTCAACCGTACGGCCGACGAGCTGTGACCATGCAGCCGACGAGCTGTCACGAGCTGCGCCCTCCGGAGAATGGAGACTCCATCCCCAGATGGTCCAGCTGTTTTGGAGGCGTTTCGGAGCCGCTCAGGTAGACCTGTTTGCCTCTCCAGAAACCTCTCACTGCCAGATGTTCTACTCCCTGACCGAGGGAACACTCGGCACAGACGCACTGGCACACAGCTGGCTGCGGGGCCTGCGCAAATATGTGTTTCCCCCAGTGAGCCTTCTCGCACAGACGCTGTGCAAGGTCAGGGAGGATGAGGAGCAGGTCCTGCTTGTGGCGCCGTATTGGCCCACTCTGATCTGGTTCCCCCGAACTTATGCTCCTCACGACAGCCCCTCCCTGGCAGATTCATCTGAGGAAGGATCTACTGACTCAGAGACGGGGTACCCTGTGGCACTCGCGTCCAGACCTCTGGAAACTTCATGTCTGGTCCCTGGATGGGACCCGCAGGTCCTAGGTGACCTACCCCAACCAATAGTTGACACCATCACTTCGGCGAGAGCACCGTCTACGAGACACGCTTACGCCTTGAAGTGGAACCTCTTCGTCGAGTGGTGTTCTTCTCACCGAGAAGACCCCCGGAGATGCCCGATCAGGGTCGTGCTTTCCTTTTTGTGGCAAGGGTTGGAGCGAAGGCTGTCTCCCTCCACCCTTAAGGTCTATGTCGCTACGATTGTTGCTAACCACGACCTCGTGGAAGGGAAGTTAGTAGGGAAGCATGATCTGGTCATCAGTATCCTTAGGGGGGTGAGAAGGTTAAATCCTCCCCGGCCCTCCTCTATACCCTCTTGGGACCTGTCTCTAGTGCTCAAAGCACTACAGCAGGGCCCATTTGAGCCTTTGCAGACAGTTGAGCTAAAGTTTCTTTAAATGAAAACTCTGCTCCTGTTTGCACTGGCCTCCATCAAGAGGGCAGGGGATCTGCACGCATTTTCGGTAGACGATTCGTGCCTAGAGTTTGGGCCGGCTGACTCCCAGGTATTCCTGAGGCCCCGGCCTGGCTATGTGCCCAGTGTTCCTACTACCCCCTTCAGGGATCAGGTAGTGAACCTGCAAGCGCTGCCCCCGGAGGAGGCAGACTCAGCCCTAGCTTTGCTTTGTCCTGTCCGAGCATTGAGGTGCTACGTAGCTTTAGGACCTCAGACCAGCTCTTTGTCTGCTACGGAGGCTGGCAGAAGGGAAATGCCGTCTCTAAGCAGAGGATGCTTAACATTTTATGAAAATCCGCTCAGGTTGCGAGCTCACTCTACTAGGAGTGTTGCATCCTCCTGGGCGCTGGCTCGTGGCGCCTCGCTGACAGATATTTGTAGAGTTGCTGGCTGTGCGACCCCCAACACGTTCGCTAGATTCTATAGCCTTCGTGGGGACCCGGTATCCTCCGGTATCCTCACCTCAAATGGGTAGAGGCACTGAGAGACCCTGGTTTAGTGTCGTCTTGCTAAAACTGCTCCAGAGTCCAGAGACCCTGTCGAGCTCCTCCATCCCCTCGGCAGCCAGACATGGCGTAACGTCTGGCGCCAGGCCCTCACTCGATGAATCCGTGAGAACCGGTAGAGGGCTGGGTTCCATATGTATAGGCCTAAGTGGTTCCCATATGTGTAAAGTCCACGGTATACCCTCAGAGCCCGTGTTTCCCCGGCAGACTTCAGCCATTTCCAAGAGGGTTACAATCGCCTCTAATCTTCCATATGCACATAAACCATATGCAGATGTTCATATGTGTAAATACTTCCGAAACCTCCTTCGGGAAGGATGGAGCTTCCGCAACGTTCCTGTTCCAAGTGGAACGGGTGCGTTTTCCCAGTGTTATCCAATCTCACTGAGTGGGTAGTGCTATGACAACATTGACTGGTCTTCTTTTTGCGAGCCCCGGCCTACACCACAAAGGGGCGCAGGCGACTCGCACAGGACACTGGAAGGGGCAGCATCCATGACGCTTTGGTAAGCGAAAACCTGGTATGCGTTGCACCGGCTGCCATTTAGACATCAAAATGGAACAACTACACAACCATCTCGAAAGTAAGTGTTATAGCTCCACCTGGATGGTCTATAATGTCACTGCGTGGATGCATTTGAATGTGTTTCACTTGTGTTTAGAGATTATTGCCAGTAGGAAAACTCCACTGAGTCCACTGAGTCTGTGAGTCCACAGAGTATTACCCTCAATTGAAATCCCAGCAGGCTAACGGAAAATTTATTAACGATTACTTGAAGCAGGTTAAGACTACCGATGTGTTTGCAAGATATTAATATTTGAATTTTTGGTAGCTTAGATCGACGGGATCACCGTTTTCATCCAATCCTCAAGAACCCTCGGCTTTAGCATTAGCTTGGATGTTTGCATTTGCGGTAGGAGCTATATCTACGGATGTGACAGATTCTGTAGAAGAGTTTGTGGAAGAAGCCTGTTTTTGTGGCAGCATCAGAGCATCTATTATGGGATTGTTAAAGTACGTATTGTAAGCATTTGGAGGATGTATAGGACTGGTTGTCTTCTTATGCCTAATTATGTGGATGTTTGTCCACTGTTGTTTTTCGTATGTTTTCAAATCTGCCTGCAGGACTGTGAATCCTCTGGTGGTGGAGATGTGACTGCTGAAGCTAACAAACAGCCTGCATCATCAACTGACCACTGAGTATTACCCTCAATTGTAAATGTCAACGCCCTGCTGTGAGTGGAAGGGTTGGGAGAGCCATGGGGGGAATTTTAGTTTCCGGCATGTCCATGATGGGGTGAAGAGACAATTGTGACCCGACAGGGGAGCATGCATCACCACTCCACCTTCCGTAGTGACCTCACTTGGTAGACCAGACGTGGGGTATTGGACCCCACACCGGTCTAAAACGGGGGACTGAAGGAGTGGATGCCGATCTACCATGTCCTTCATATTAATATTAATTATATTATTTCGTTATCTCTTGTGTGATTATTAATCAAGTTATTAATCAGTATTTAACCTCCTAGATTGTTTGATGACTAAATTAAGTTAGTAGTTGCCATCTATATTAATAAATATAGATAGAATGTGTGTAGTTTTCCATTGTAGCAAGAATGGAATGTGCAACAGTATTCTTTACATGCTGAGATCTATTCTTTTCCTAGTCACAGGGCCATGTCAGGAGGTCAGGATGACCTCCCATCTACGTGAACGACGAGTGATCAAGACAGCTGTGATATTGATGTATCTGTATCATATACATGAAAGAATTTAGGTTAATTCTGTGTTTCTACTCTCTAAGATGAGGACTGCATATTGTATGTGTAACGAACCATACTGATAAGATTTTCCCCAGAGCTAGGTAACCTTGAAGTACAGATAAGTGCTCTGGGTGTAAGTGTGTGTGTCGGCATCTTTTTCTGTGCTAGATGAGAAGACTGTCTTGAAGAATTCCGTCAGTTGCCGCCATCCTGATCAAGAATAGGTCTCCGGAAATAATCCAAAATAATCACTTCTAGATATGCTTGAAGTGCTTACGTCCATATGTGGATATTGTCTAAGTTTATCTAGGTTTTAGAATCAATCAGAATCTTGCTTTATTGATTTATTAAACTATTGACGTAATTAGTGACCTTTGTTAGAGTATAATTACTGGGGCCTCATTTATAAAATGTGTGTACGCACAGATTTGATCTTAGAGTGTGCGTACGCTAAAATCCACGCCAACGTTCATATTTATAAAAACGATCTTTGACGTGGAAAAGTACTTATCGCCACGTCAGGATCTGAGCAGGCGTACGCACTTTTCCTTGTGGCAAAGTCAGAGTACTGCAGCTATTTGAACATCTAAGCTGCAATAATAATAAAAGCGTGTACGTGCAAGCAGTGGCGGCGTTTCACAAAACCATAGGGTATGGCGGTGGGGGTCACAGTTTTGATAAATAAAAAATCCAACGGCACAACATTAAGCACAGAAATATAGGAAAAAAAGATAGAAAGGGATAACGTTTAAACGTCGTCAGAGATGGTATTGTGGCTTTATCGTTTTTGACCAGTGAATGACGAAAGTCTGTGTTTTGTCTGTCATTACAACAGCTGTATCTGAGGCAGCAAGTGCATCGCATTAAGTAAGCTTTCATCAACTTACAGATTATAACTTTTATTGTAGCTATATGGGTGCTATAATATTTCTTGTCGTTTAATACACTTGGCCAAAATATCATGAAATGATGAAGCGCTATGTGCACAGGATATTTAAAACGTAGGCTACAAAAGTATATGGCTACAACTAGACATCAAAAGCTAAGACTCTTCTCCGCTCTTCAAACACACAAAAACATTGACATAGTGTTTGAATAAACAAAACGCTGTACTTTTTCAAACATCTCAGTTATTTATTTACCCTTACATTGGGAACAAGCGGAGATCTGTCTCCAGGCTGTGCGTGGCGCGTCAATCTGAATGGAGGCGGGGTGAAGTTATGAGGTTTCGCTGACAGTTTGAGAATGGCGTTACGAGCTTTAGTGACAAGCTCTTTAAATGCTTTTCATTGGATAAATATTTGTAAAACCCACAAACAGACACAAGGAAGACCAATAGCATTGATTTAAAATAATAATAACGAAATATAATAGAGAGTTTGGATAATTTACCACTGCACACCTGACTGGGCTAGGGTATGGCGACTGCCATACTCTGCCATACGGAAATGCCGCCCCTGCGAGTACTGAATTCATCATAAACAACAAAGATGCAGTGTAAGAGATTAATTGTGCAGTATCTATTTGCGAGATTAAACTGACCTTTTTAGTAGCCTAATGTTGAGAGTTCTTTACTCGCTTTTTGTACATTTATTCCATCTTTTTTTTTAAAATTATTTTATTTTACAAGAGAACTTGCGAAGTCTTGATTTACTACTAATGTGTAGAAGAAAAAAAATGCTTATAACAATGTTATTGAATAGAATATATTAAAAACCGTGATTGCACGACATAGGCCTATTCTTATAGGCTACACAGACAAAACAGTCGGAGATGCGTTTATGCATTTTTTTTCCTATTTTACGCATTAGTAGTAGGCTAAAGCTTCGCAAGTTCTCTTGTAAAAAAAAAACATGGAATAAACCGTGTACAGAAAGCGAGTAAAGAACTCTCAACATTAGGCTACTAAAAAGTAGGGGTGGGACAATATATCGATATGGCGATATATCGTTGTCCTCCTTCATGCGATACGAGAATCGATATCTGGCGCCAAATATCGATATTTTACTACAATACAATACTACAATTTACTACAATATATTACTACAATAAGGTGCTCTATATAGATTTACCTGTTCCCAGCATCTAAAAATGCGTGGAAATCGCGGCCGCGCCATTTCCACCTTTTTTCCAAAGCGCTCTGAGCAACCATGAACTGCGTTCTCTATGAAGATGGGGAAGCACGAGGAACCGAAGGATAAACAGATTTCCAGCCACTGTATTAGCTCTGCTGCTCTATATATGTTTATGGAAAAAAAACTACCCCCGAACAGCTATCAGCGTGGACTGTAGGCATCGATCACATTATAATCGCAGAGCACATATTGAGTCCGTGAGTATCCTAACCTCTCCGCTACAATATAGTGAATTTCCCTCACTATATGAGTGAGAGAGCGGCACCGGCGTGTCCAGTTTTATGAAAACAAAACTGGATGCTCTCCCTCTCTCTCAGATATTACAAGTGCGTGTTAGGGCACCGACCGGCAGAAACATCTGCACCTATGGCATGGACGACGAAACAAAACCTCGTCAGAGCCGTAATGCGGCGCAGAAGTGTGCAGTGTGTTTGCTTGCCGCGCGTCTACATTTGAAATAACGAACCTGAGCGCGCAAAAGACGCGATGTGAATGGCTTTTTCCCCCCCTGCATGTCATGTGCCCGCGCACATGACATGCAGGGGGGGAAAAAGCCATTCACAGATTTGATCTTGTGTGCGTACGCTAAAATCCACGGCAACGTTCATATGTATAAAAACGGTCTTTGACATGGAAAAGTACTTACCGCCACGTCAAGGTCTGAGCAGGCACATTTTATAAATGAGGTCCCTGGTCTTCATTTCAACACCGGGGGCCTCATTTATAAAATGTTGTGCAGAAACCATCTTAAAATTGATCTTACAATCATCTCTCAAATATGCATACGGATGATTCATAAAATGAACGTACGTACAGAAAACGCACGTACGTGTCTCTTTCAGATGTGAAATCTATGAATCGCAAATGATCTTGAACTTGCGGGCAAATGAATGGTTTCAGCTCTCTGCTTGTAAACGACTCCTAATTAATGTCATTAACATGTAAAAGATCACCAGTCATCATCCAAATTCTTTAATTTAGAACAGCGAGCTGCAAGAACAGCTTACATTACCAATAACCTGCAATACTCGAACAAGAAAAAGTGTGTACGTCTGCTCAGACCCTGATGTGATGCTAAGCACTTTTTCATGTCAAAGACAGTTTTTACAAATATGAGCGTTGGCATGGATTTAAGCATACGCACAGTCTAAGATCAAATCTGAGCGTACGCGCGCTTTATAAATGAGGCCCCTGGTCCTTGGGTTTTAACTGTAAATTCCCCTACAGTGGGATACAGCTGCGGCTACTGGGCATGCGCACATTAATATTGCGGAAATTTTGTCACGCTGAACAACAATTACTGTATTTGCATTATTGTAGGGGATAGGTTTAGGTTTTGGGTAAGTGTAGACGTTAATAAAACACAATCAAGGTAGCAAACTTAATTTATTGTTAATCGAATCTATCCCTTCAGCCAAAAAATGGAATAAATCTGTCATAAATGACCATAAATGCACTGTAAACCCTAATGTTGTCTTTACTTAAACAATCAAGTAATGTTGACAAAACATTACTTAAAATTTTGCATTTTGGCCCTGTCACTTAAAAACATGAGTTAATTTAACTTATTTACCTTCAAAATGCATAAACTTAAGATTTCAAGTGTTGTGAGCTCAAAATCATGATTAATCCTTTGAAAAAAATAGGTCATTTTCACAAATGTAGTCTTCTTGACTGTAAAATTCTAATACTGTGTTCAACCTTTAAGTGCAAGGTCTTTTTTAAAAAAAATTTTTTTTATCAGACAACAAATGGCTTCAGTTACAATTATTGACCATAATGGAAATAAATTCACTTATTTTTATTTGGGAAAAAAACTTTTCAAAGTTGATAAATTAACTTTAATACATACATATACAAGTGTTTTTGTGACACTGGGTTGCACAGTTTTCACTCAAAAGCCTTTTAATACATGCACGTACATTTGTGTAATATACACTGCACGTTTGTAAAATTCCCGCAAACATTTATTTAATATACAATGTAGGTTAGATGACTTTAAAAAATTCACACAGAATATCATATTAAGTCAATCATTTGAAAACCGCGTGTGTGGTTCAGCTGTACCGCGTCTTCTCGCTCTCACTCTCAAAATTGCCTCACATCAGCGCATCTCGTCTGCACTAAGATAGCTGCTGCACACTGCCAGACAAGACTTTCGCTCAGCTGACAGGACTGTCACTTGCCTAATCGGGTCAGTGTTGCATC
>NW_015632034.1:8506-17198 GCF_001515625.1 Sinocyclocheilus rhinocerous
GGCTAGCCTAAAACTAACAGTAGCTGCTACCATTCAGGAACAAAATACTATGATGTATAAAGTCATAGATATAGATTATATTTATATATTAATCCATATTAAAGAAAAAGTTATTTAGTCAAGAGCAGATTTGAGCAGAGTGATTTGTTTTTTGTTCTTTAACACAGACTGACAGACAGCAGGTACTAAAAGCTGCTGTCACTTTTGTTTCACTTTCAAGCCTATTGGTTATTGTTAATTAATGTTAACAACAAAAGGCAAAATCACTCACTGCTCTTGACTGAATAAATTTTGTAACTTTAATTTTAAGAATTAATCTTGCCACCTACTGGCGGTTGTAGTTCCATATTTTTAAAAAGTAGCTAATTATTTCATTTTTGCAATCATTTAATACTTCTACATTAAAATGTATTTAAACTTAACATAACTTGTGCAAAATCGATCTATGGATTTTCTTTATAGTGATTTCATTTTATTGTTATTAGCCAACATGTTTTTTATTCAGATTGAATTTATTAAATTTAAGAATCTGACATAAAAAGACACAGATATGACAAGGCATGAACACACATACACGCCACATGCTAAAATTTGTGTTTCTCTGTTCTAATCTTTCCCGCTTTCCTCCGAAAGTGGCTGTCATTTGCAGACGGACAGCGTGAAATTACTTTAATAAAGCTGTATATTGCCGACAAACACATGATGTCTACTATCGGGGCAATTTCAATGATTTTGATCGTGCAAACGGTTGAAGAAAATACACCTTGTTTGTATGTGTCAGCGACCACACATTCAGTTTTATAGGTTTACTTAAAACGGCTCACTCTGTTTTTCCTTTAATGTGATTGGCCATGAAAGGAATTCTGCCCAGCAACAAGAGGACTAATGCACTGATTGGTGGATTACAAAATTGGTCCTTTTGGCCTCGTCTCGTCTGTTCAGTTGACACCACATTTCAAGAAGGAAGTTTTTCTTTGTGTGCTATGTTCGGTAAGTAAAATTATGTAGATATAAAGTTATTTTGTGTGATTTTTTAAGAGTGAAATATGTTTATTTAAATCATTGTGGTACGTTTCTATAATAAAAGACAATGCAGCCATAATTACAATATTCCCGGTCAAACTTTGCCAGCGTAGCCATCAAGTAACGTTAACGATATGGATTTGTGATGGTATGATAACTGAGATATCAAATTATTCTTTATTTGATTTGTAATATGCTACTGAAACATATTAGTTAATACACTTTATCATAGTGTACTCGTGTATTTCTGTGGGAAATAACATGGCAGCCACTTCTGAGATCAGTTAACGTTGTTCCCACACCCCCCACCCCCCGCCGCCGCCAATAATTAACGATACTTTCTTAATGATTTTGTGCTGGTATGATTATTGAAACGACAACTTATTTCTTATTTTACCAGTGAGGTATACATATTTGATGAAGTGGCCTAATAATTTTCCTTTGAGAGAAAGAACATGGCAGCTACTGTTTAACTAGACCCATGTGGGTTAGGTTTTCCCGGGCAAACTTTGTCAGTGTTGCCATTAATTAACAATATTTTCAGGATAATATTCTCAAGGTATGATTGAGAAGTCGACTTTTTTTCATATTTTGACTTGTACAGTGCATTTGTAAAGTGTAAATTATAGGTTAATTGTGTGTTATAAGAACATTGCTACTATAGCTGAGACGAATTAGGCTAGTAATGTTTCATAGATGGTGAAATTACAGACCATCTTCACACTGGTCACCAGTAATTAGCTACAAAGTGATTTACTTATTTAATAGCCATTTCTATCTGATGTACCATCCAGGATGATTGTCACTTTTTAGAGCCAGAGACCAAATGCATCTTTAGGTTTATTTTGGATAACATTGTAAGATTACCATCTTAATTATAATTTAATTTTCTTTGTTTTTGCACTGACTTTGTTAAACTTAAGAATCTGAACCCATTATGTACAGTTCTTACAATGATGGTCACTACTTCAAAGACAATAGCCTTCTCAACAGTGAAGAATTTCGAATAGCTCTAGGATTCTATGTTGATGACTTTTAGGTAGCCAATCCGTTAGGGACATCCAGAGGTGTTAACAAAATTTGTGCAGTTTACTGGGTGTTGGCAAACTTACCTGTAAAACATAGGTCAATGTTACGATCTATCCAACTTGGTCTTCTCTGTAATGCTGGTACAGTAAAGGAGTATGGCTATGAAAAATTAATGCAACCACTTGTTAAGGACCTTGTTCATTTGGAGCAGACTGGTTTATTCATTGATCAGTTGGGAGCAACTGTGAAAGGGACTGTCCTATATGTTTCAGCTGATAACCTTGGTGCTCATTCTATGGCAGGATTCCTTGAGGGTTTTACTGCGGAGAGATTCTGCCGTTTTTGCATGGGAACAAGAACTGAGGTTCAGCACACAGAGGTAGGTTCCAGCAACTTTGAAACTCGCACTAAAGACACTCATGAGAGGCATGTTAAGGAGGTAAAGCAGGATCCTTCTTTGAGTAAGCTGTATGGAGTGAAAGGAAGCTGTCCACTTATTGATGCTTTGCAACATTTTCATGCTGTCACTGGCTACCCACCAGATATTTTACATGACCTACTGGAGGGCATTGTGCCAGCTGAACTCTGTCTCTGCCTTTCAGAGATGATTGAAAAGAAATACATCTCTCTCGAGTCGGTGAACCATGCAGTTAAGAACTTTGCTTACACTTTCTCTGATAAAACTAACAGACCTCAGCAAATTCCAAAGGCTTTTGCCACCAAAGGAACAGTTGGTGGCAATGGCCATGAAAATTGGACCTTGCTTAGACTTCTTCCTCTCTTAATTGGAGATGATGTCCCAGAAGGAGATACTTCGTGGGAAATTTTGATGCTTCTTAAAGATATAGTTGAATTGGCTGTGGCATCAAAACATACAGAAGAGTCCATTGATTTCTTGAAGTGCAAAATAACAGAGCACGGAGAACTGCTGCTATCAACATTCCCTGGTTTTAGATTGAAACCAAAGCATCATTTCGTTGAGCACTACCCCCAGCTGATTAAAGCCTTTGGCCCACTGTCTGATGTTTGGACAATGCGTTTTGAGGGAAAGCACACATTTTTTTAAAAAGTAATTCAAAAATGTAGCCCTCACACTGGCTGTCCAACATCAGAGAATGATGGCATACTATCTGGATTCTAGCTCATTTTTTAGACCCTCAATTGAAATGGACAAAGTCAAAACCGCATTGGTTACGTAATTTCCTGATCATATTCAGCAGGCGTTCCATCAAATTACACCACAGCTAAAGACAGTGCTGATTGTTCCTCTGAGACAGCTGATGGAATTGAATACCGTGCAGATATGGTAATCTCTGCTGGGTCATGCTCTGGTCTCGCAGAATTCAAGATGATATCACAGATTGTAGCAGTGAACTTTGAGATTCTGTTTGTCTGTAAACAAATGTCAGCTTGGTACATTGAGCATATTCGGTCATTCGAACTTTGCAGCAGCCATGTTACTTCCCTCTGTGTGATTCAGATGTCAATGCTCAATGAGGTTTTCCCTCTATCATGTTACACTGTAAAAGACAGGATGGTGGTGACACCTAAACGTTATATCTTGTGCTAAGTGAATGATCCAATGTTTCATTTTTTTTTCTCTCTCTTTTTGTCTCTAGTCTTTTGGTTGCAGTGAAGTCCTTAAAGTCCTGAGGGTTGTTATCAAACTTCATATGGTATTTATGGCCATTCCAACTTAAAGGGTTAGTTCACCCAGTAATGAAAATTCTGTCATTACAGGGTTAGTTCACCCAAAAATGAAATTTCAGTCATTAATTTCTCACCTTCATGTCATTCAAAACCCGTAAGTCCTTTTTTGGAACACAAATTAAGATGTTTTTGATGAAATTCGAGATGATTTCCCCCTTCCAAAGCAGCGGACACTTTCAAGTCCCAGAAAGGTAGGAAAGACATTGTTAAAATAGTCCATGTGTCTACAGTGGTTCAACCTTAATTTTATGAAGCGATGAGTACTTTTGTGTGCAAAAAAAAATACAAATAGAAATAACGACTTTATTAACCAATTTCTTATAAATTAACAAAGTCGTTATTTTAGTTTTTTTTTAGGTTTTTTTTTCAACACAAAAGTATTCTCGTCGCTTAACAAAATTAAGATTGAACCACTGTAGTCACATGGACTACTTTAACGATGTCTTTCCTACCTTTCTGGGACTTGAAAGTGTCCGCTGCGTTGGAGGGGGGAAATCATCTCGGATTTTATCAGAAATATCTTAATTTGTGTTTCGAAGATGAACGAAGGACTTGCGGGGTTTGGAACTACATAAGGGTGAGTAATTAATGACTGAGCTTTCATTTTTGGGTGAAATAACCTTTTAATTACTCACCCTCATGTCGTTCCAAACCCAAAGACTTCAGTTCATCCTCAGAATACTCAGAATGAAATCAGACAGCTTTCTGTCCCTCCATTGACAGCTACGCAACTGACACTTTCAAGTCCCAGAAAGGTAGGAAAGAAATCATTAAAGCAATACATGTGACTCCAGTGGTTTAAGATCAATTTATAAAGGGACTTGGGTGCTTTGTTTGCCCCCCCCCCCAAAAAAAAATTACCTCTTTACACATTATCCAAAAAAGGTTTGCTTAACATTTCTCACATCAACACAACACCCATGTATTGTGATGCTCTTGTGAATGCACATTGGAGAAAATAGCCTTGTGAATAAAGTGGTAATTGTTTCCCCTGCAAACAAAGCACTAGCATTACTTCATAAAATTGAGGTTAAACCACAGGAGTCTTTATCTAGTATAGGATTACTTTAATAATATCTTTTCTATCTTTCTGGGCCTTTAAAGTGCTAGTTGCAAAGGCTGTCAATCGAGGGACAGAAATCTCTGAGAATTCTTTTTTTTTTTTATATCTTCATTTGTATTCGATACATGAAGGAAATCTTACAGGCTTGGAACGACATGAGGGACAGTAATTAATGACAGAATTTACATTGTTGGGTGAACTAACACTTTAATACGCATTTGACACAATTTGTTCACATTTCAGTCAATAGTAATTACTATGTTTTAATTGTTAGATGTCTTAAGAGAAAACTCTCCTAAGAGTTATACTGACAGAAGGGGACATAAGGAAGGTCTCCCTGGCCAAGAAGCCTGATTCAGTTGACAGCTTGGTTGTTGCTTTAAAAGAGAGTTTGGGGCTTAATTATAACTTTTCGCTTCAGTATGAAGATCAGGACTTTGGGAATGCACTTTGCAACCTAACAGACATATCAGAGCTTCAAGATAGAGCTACACTGAAAATCATTCCTATAATTGAACTAGTACCATTTAATCAAGAGGAAGTACTGGATGACTCTGCAAGTACAGCCGACACAGAGACACTTTCTACCTCATCACAGGAAAGGAAAACACAATGGCCAAAAGAATTTGAGATCCCTTCCTTCACAGTTGATGTTGAATACCGCCTGCGACAGGGCAACCTGGCCTACCTCAAGGACAGCACATACCTCAAACTGACCAAAGAACTAAAGCATGACATCCTGGAAAAACTGGCTGAAACCATGTTCAGCTTCAAAGCCTATCCAACAAATGATGACTATGCTCAGGTTGCTGCTGCTCTGGTAAATAAGCATCCATGTCTTCTGGAAAGTGGTTCATCTACTGGGTATGGGGGGTGGAAGAACAGTCTAAAATTCAAAATGGGGAATTTTAGATCCAAGATGAGAAACTTGGGATACCCTGATGTAACCATTAATGGAGGAAGGAGAGGTATGAACAACCCTGAAGGAATCCCGTCAAGAAAACACATAAAAAAGCCAAAGAAATGTGAAATCAACTTTCTGCCAAACTTTCCAGGGTTTAAGATCAATTTATAAAGGGACTTGGGTGCTTTGTTTGCCCCCCCCCCCAAAAAAAAATTACCTCTTTACACATTATCCAAAAAAGGTTTGCTTAACATTTCTCACATCAACACAACACCCATGTATTGTGATGCTCTTGTGAATGCACATTGGAGAAAATAGCCTTGTGAATAAAGTGGTAATTGTTTCCCCTGCAAACAAAGCACTAGCATTACTTCATAAAATTGAGGTTAAACCACAGGAGTCTTTATCTAGTATAGGATTACTTTAATAATATCTTTTCTATCTTTCTGGGCCTTTAAAGTGCTAGTTGCAAAGGCTGTCAATCGAGGGACAGAAATCTCTGAGAATTCTTTTTTTTTTTTATATCTTCATTTGTATTCGATACATGAAGGAAATCTTACAGGCTTGGAACGACATGAGGGACAGTAATTAATGACAGAATTTACATTGTTGGGTGAACTAACACTTTAATACGCATTTGACACAATTTGTTCACATTTCAGTCAATAGTAATTACTATGTTTTAATTGTTAGATGTCTTAAGAGAAAACTCTCCTAAGAGTTATACTGACAGAAGGGGACATAAGGAAGGTCTCCCTGGCCAAGAAGCCTGATTCAGTTGACAGCTTGGTTGTTGCTTTAAAAGAGAGTTTGGGGCTTAATTATAACTTTTCGCTTCAGTATGAAGATCAGGACTTTGGGAATGCACTTTGCAACCTAACAGACATATCAGAGCTTCAAGATAGAGCTACACTGAAAATCATTCCTATAATTGAACTAGTACCATTGAATCAAGAGGAAGTACTGGCTGACTCTGCAAGCACAGCCGACACAGAGATACTTTCTACCTCATCACAGGAAAGGAAAACACAATGGCCTAAAGAATTTGAGATCCCTTCCTTCACAGTTGATGTTGAATACCGCCTGCGACAGGGCAACCTGGCCTACCTCAAGGACAGCACATACCTCAAACTGACCAAAGAACTAAAGCATGACATCCTGGAAAAACTGGCTGAAACCATGTTCAGCTTCAAAGCCTATCCAACAAATGATGACTATGCTCAGGTTGCTGCTGCTCTGGTAAATAAGCATCCATGTCTTCTGGAAAGTGGTTCATCTACTGGGTATGGGGGGTGGAAGAACAGTCTAAAATTCAAAATGGGGAATTTTAGATCCAAGATGAGAAACTTGGGATACCCTGATGTAACCATTAATGGAGGAAGGAGAGGTATGAACAACCCTGAAGGAATCCCGTCAAGAAAACACATAAAAAAGCCAAAGAAATGTGAAATCAACTTTCTGCCAAACTTTCCAGAAGGACATGATGATGACAGCCTTGAATCGGTTCGTAAAGAAACTCAAGATGAAATGAAGATGAGAACACCCAGTCCATCCCTTCTTGCACAACAGATGGACCTGACTTATGCGCTTCGGCGTAAAGAGATTGTCGAGTCTGCACCTGCAATCAGTGATGTGCTTGAACGTTGGCCTGCCCTCTTCCGTGAGCCTCAGGTAAGTTGTCTTTCTGTTTTCAATGCAATAAAAGGACTGTTCACCTAAACCAGGGGTTTTCAAAGTCTAAGACAGTGGGCCTCCCTTTTGACACAACTTACCCAATGGCGCCCCCCCCATGTTTTTCACGTACCTCACATATGTTAACAGCTGAGCACAGCTGGCCACATCGGTGGATTCGTCGATCCAAAACTGCTTGGCTATAATCATTCTTCAAAATATCTTCCTTTGTGTTCAGCTGAGCAAAGAAATTTATACAGGTTTGGAACAACTTTACGGTGAGTAAATGATGACAGAATTTTTATTTTTGGGTGAACTATCCCTTTAAAAGTATTTCATTTTGTCAACATGTAATTTATTTGATTTATATTTTCATATCAGTAATCTTATGTATGATAGATAATCTTAATTTAAGTAATATATTCTCATAACAATGCTTAAAATAGATTGATAGTGAGTTTTTCTGGCATTAATAGAATTTCATGTTTTCCTCTAAAGTCAGACCAACCAACTGAGGTCCGAACCCTTGTTCTTCGAGGACTGCCTATCATGCTCGGAGATGAAGACTCTTCTTTCTTCAAGTCATGTTTAGTAAGTACATCTGTTCTTAAAAGGGATAGTTCACCCAAAAATTATTACCCCATGGTTTACTGACCCTCAAGCCATCCAATCAGTTATAATAAAATTTATCCTGGCTCTTCTAAGCTTTATAATGGGAGTGAATGGGGGATGAGATTTTGAAGCTTAAAAAAGTCCATCCATCATAAAACTGCTCCACACGGCTCCAGGGGGTTAATAAAGGCATTGTGAAGTGAATCAATGTGTTTGTGTAAGAAAAATATCCATATTTAAAACTTTGTAAAGTGAAATATCTAGCTTCCGGCTGACCGCCTTCCGTATTCAACTTACGAAGTGTAACGCCTCTCGCAGTGCAAAACACTTAAGGTACATCCTACATCATACGCCACATCACTTATGCTTTTTCTGTAAGTTGAATACGGTCCACCGGAAGCTGGATATTTTACTTTTAAAAGTTTTAAATATGAATATTTTTCTTACCAAAACCCATTGAGTCAATTCAGAAGGCCTTTAACAAACTCATCTGTATATTTAAAGGCATGAGTGTGAGTAACTTTTTATTTTTGGGTGAAGTATTCCTTTAATATACAAATGTGGCCAACTCTTTTGTACAAGTCTTCAAAATAATAAACTTCATTTATAATGCATACTTTAAAAAGTGTATACCAAATTCTTTGCAGGAAGAATCTACATTTACATAAATCAGGGGTAGG
>NW_015632034.1:17380-20994 GCF_001515625.1 Sinocyclocheilus rhinocerous
ATAAAATTAGTGCGCATTCTGATAAGCATGCATTGATGATAAACCTTTGATTCCTGATCACAATACTATATTTATACCTGTTTTTTTCACTAGGTGTCTGATCATCACAACACTATCTTTGATGTGCCAGTGGGGATCTTATTTGAGGACACTGATCTTCAGCCTCCCAACTCTTTGCATTTGACTTCTTCGATTGGAATAATTCTTGAAAGCCAAGTGGTGATGGATAAAATGCAGGACCTCCCACAGGCAATCTGTCTTCTCTTCGGTCTGATTTACGCACTAGACCTGAATTACCCAAAATCGCTCGCCAACACGTTTGATTTCATCCAGCGTGTACTAATGTCAATGGGACAGAATGCTCTCAAGCCTAGAGTGCAGTCTCTGGCAAACCAGCTTTTTGCTTAAGAAACGTCACTGTGATACTTTAACACCACCCTTTGTTTTGGGTTTTTCTCCCTCGATTTACTCCATTTATTTATGAAGAATAAAAAGTATGTTTAAACTGTTAAATGCACAGAGTTCTACAATTGAGGTGCAGTAGTTAATTTGGGATATTTTTTTACCATTGTTACACCTCTGGTTGTGACCCAGTAATATTTCCATTACAGTATAGTTTGTACTGTAATATTGTGACATTTGGGCCAAAGACACTGAACAGAATACATACTGAACAAAGCTTTAATTGTGAAATGTAGTAAGAATTTAGTTCTTATGTTTAGCCTACATGTTCAGTACATTAACAATTGTGAGGTGTAAAAAGTGTAATTAAGTGCACAGAGTTGTACAATTGATGTAAGTGCACTAGTGTTGAACATTTTTACTGTTGTTACCACCTTTACAGTGTGGTTGTGACCCAGTAATATTTTCACTACAGTATAGTTTGTATTGTAATACTGTAAAAACTGTTTAGGTGAAACTTTGGTGAAAGACACTATATGTTGAGTATGTTTTATTTTAGTTCGCTATGTTTGCACAAAGCGTAAACGGTTAAATGTAATAGTTATATTTACATTAACATAACTGTGATACTTGAGTGAAGTATATATGTGCATAGAGTTGTACAATTGATGTACTGCACTAGTTAATTTTGTTACCACCTTTACAGTGTGGCTGTGACCCATTTCCATTACAGTATAGTGTTTACTGTATTTTCATTAATATTGTGACATTTTGTCAATAAAAAGTCAAAGATTAAATATGCTGTTCATTGTTTTATTTCAGTTTGGTGTGCACAAAGCTTGCAGTCAAAAATAAGAACATCATTCAACAGTTTCAGTTACATTTCCATGTTGAGTTAACTTAAATATATAAGTACAGTTGAGCTGAATGAGACGCAGATTCACTCTCTGCCAGCAGGTGCCGCTTAAACCGTTTCCTTGGTTTCCGCTGTAAACAAAGGTGCGCTGCACTTATGAACTTTAATATGCATTATACAGAGGCAAGATGAATAGAAAAAATACCATCTAAACTTTTCTAAAGACAGTAAGTTCCCCTCAGACATGCATTCATATAAACTCCTACCCCTAAATGAATCACGATTTGTTTTGCATCTCAACCGATTTGAATCGTCACATATTTGAATCGATTTTCAACCGGCTCACGGTTAATCGTTACATCCCTAGATATAAGTATAGTCTACAAAACCGCCAAGTTTAATATACTTAAATATGCAAGTTTTGGGAAACTCCATTACTCAATTAAATTGAGGCAACGAGTTTACTCAATTTAGTTAACTTATTAGGGTTTTCAGTGTGTGACGCCGCTGCTCAGTTGTGATGTCATTGGCTGTGAATTTCCCTTATCACCCGCAGGACTGTCTGTGGTTGGACTATCTTTTAACCCATATTAAACAGCGCATCATGTTACAAAAGTATGTTTTGGTGATGTTATCACATTAGTAATATATTAAGTTAACAATAAAGTGTTGCTATGTTGAGAGAAATTACTCCTTTACCGAGATCCTAACCCTAACACTAAGCATAACTTCATTGAACTACAAATATTTTTCCCGTTCCATTGACAGAATGACAGAGGCTTATGGGTAATGTAGTTTAAAATTGTTATTAATGAAATTATATCTAAATATGTTCATTGTGCAAACCTCTATGACATATTTGAGATGCAGGCTGAAATTTGGTATTTTACAGTGAGCAATATTTAAAGGGCAGTAAAACCTACATATACGTATTCTCTTCATCATGGACAACAAACTGAGTTGTCACATTTATATCTGACAGTTTTCACAGACCTTTTTCTATTCTTACATCCATGCCCCATTAGCTTTTCACAGGACATTGTGAAGTCATCTGACGAAATATAGAAAAATTTGAAAGAAATGCATTAATAATAATAATAATAATAATAAATATAGCTGCAAGCAGCAATTGCGGGGCCAAGCACTCCAGAGGCAAAATGAGGAGCTAAGCATGGCATGGAGCATCAGACCAAATGCAACAATGAGTAATAAAAGCAATTTTAGGATGATTGTAATTGAAATGGCTGAAAAATCATAAATACAACCACTAGTAATATGATTAAAATGATTATCACTTTTGAGCAACAGGTGGCGCTGTAATCAAATCATTTTGGTGTGTTCTGTGTGAGGTGACAATGGCACACACAAAGTTTGTTGTCATTAAGGCTATATCTATGCAAAGCTTTGACATAGAGTCATTTTGGCACCATGCCTAAAATTTGTAGTGGCACTGTACAAAAACGATTTCGTTTATCTAGACGAAATCAATAACTCTTTGTCAGCACAGTCTGAAGATCATCTGACTCGATTTTGGTGAAAAACTGACCAACGAGTGGCGAGGAGTTAAAAAAAGTAGGTTCTCAACATAAATCAAAATAGCGGACAGGAAGTTCAGCTTACTCTGGCATATTTGGTATCTATGTAGGAGGAGTTCGAAAAAGTAGGTTTTCAACATGAATCAAAATGGCGGACCAGTTTTATTACAATAGGCTAGTGTAAACAAAAGTTATTAGCATTTTTAGAAATTTCATTATAATTTTTTATAAGCCAAACTTTTTGAGTACCATCAGGGCATGGCGCCGAAGAAGCATACCAAGTTTCGTAACGATACGTCAGTGCGTTATATATAGTATTTTTTGACAAAATTCAAAATCGCCGACGCCCAAAATGGCTGACATGGAAATATTTGGTATGGTTGGACTCGGCATGATGCACCGAATCTAAAGATACCTGTTTTGTGATTTTTGGCCAAACCATTCAGAAGTTATAAGCAAAAATATGCATTTTTCATATCTCCTGACCACTAGGGGGCACTGCGCCGAAACACTGCAGGTAGTCTCAGGTCACGTTTATTATAACACACAGCACGTTTGGTCTCAATACGCCAAACCGTTGCGGCGATATAGCCTCACATCCATTTTTATGTGCTTTTCGTAGAATTCCTTCGTGCGTTATTCAAGAAGGGTGGGACGAATCAACTTGGATTCCGTAACTTTTTGCCAGCATGGTCTGAAGATGATCTGAGCCAATTTTGGTGAGAATCAGACAAACCGTCTAGGACGAGTTCGAAAAAGTAGGTTTTACGAACAATTAAAAATAGCGAAAAAACTAAACCTTGCGATTTTTTAATTTTGGT
>NW_015632034.1:21075-28331 GCF_001515625.1 Sinocyclocheilus rhinocerous
TGTGCCTTACGGTTCAAAAGTTATTAGCATAAAGAAATTGAAACTTTGGACAAGTGGTGGCGCTAGAGAGTTGGAGTTAGAGACTCCAAACTTGCTGTGGTTAATGTTGAGACTGTCCTCTATCAGTGTGCCAAATTTCACAACTTTCCCGCAAGCGGTTCTATGGGCTGCCATAGACTTGCGGCGGAAGAAGAAAAATGACGCTAACGGATACAATAGGTGCCACTGCACTTTCGGTGCTTGGCCCATAATAATAATAATAATAGATTATTTATTTGATTTTTGAGGTAAACACCAATAAATATAATGGATGAACCTGCAACAACTTGCCATTATCCATTCCCCACTGTTAAGCAGTAATCAAGGACTACAATTTCACTATTACTCTTACACAAGGACAAATTCATGCAATACTAATCACAATATAAAAAAGTAGAAAATCAGTGTAAAAATGTCCTCACCACCGTATATTGCTCCTCATGTGCTGGACATCAGTAATGTGCATGCTCTTGGTTTTAATGCAAGATCCATGTTGATCAACATTCTCATTCTCAGTTATGCCTTAAGTGTTTGTAGCTATTCAGCCCATGGCAGCATCTTGAAGAGCAAAAGTCTTCCCTTTATTTCACCAAAATTGTCATATTTGTCTCTAATTTTGTCTCAATAATAACTTTTTGGTGCATTGTTGTCAGATGTCATTAATCTGGTCAAAACTGTTAATGTCTTAAGTAAAATCATTATGTTAATTAATTGTATGTATTTTTCAAGCATAAAATACTCATATGAGCCTATCTGTAAAATTACGTATTTACCAAGCATTTTCAATACACAATATTCACCATATCATTCATTTTATTGGAGGATACAATATAAAGTAGATAAAGTAGGATCAAGACAAATGAGATTCAATAAAAATTAAAATGGATAATCAAAAATACAAATTAACATCATATATCAATCAGTTCACTGCAGCTGAAGTCACACAAATGTCCTTAGTGCCACACAATCTTATCCAGTCAACTACTCTATGGTACAGATCATATTGTAAAGAGTGAAATTATTTCCTCATGAAACCAAGCGTTAAGAACTCACACAAAACAGATACCATGCAACAAAACCTTCAAAATAAACTCTAATCTGGCAAAAAATCATATTATGCCTCAGTCCCAGAGAACTACTGCTGCCATGCAAGAAGTCCCAGTGACTGTGAATTCAAAATTCAAAATCTAAAACTATAATGCACATGATGACAATTTTGATGAGGCTTGTAATCAAGCCTGAGGGTTAAACCCATTCAGAAGACATCCACAACTTCTCCTGAGGGGGAATTACTCAAACAGTCAAATTAATCAAATTAAATGTAGTGAAAATCACGCAATAGTAGTAAAATCTCTGATATCACAATATTTGGCTCAACAACACTGTTCAAAGTTCAGTTTTAACAAATACAGCTTATAGCTTGGTTTTATTTTAGATTTTACAAAAATTACTACACACTTGTATGATTCTCATTTATTGTCTTTAAGCAGACAGACAAACATGAAGAGACCATAAATCCAAAACAACATGTGTACTTTGCATTTGCCCTGGGTTTGCCCAACCTCCCAAACTTTCTCATACCCAAATAGATTCTTGAAAGAATGCACTTAGTGACATCTCAGCTCATAAACATAAGAAAATTGTGTCCAATTCCATATTGTAATAACAAAAATCTTTAGAATGAGCAATGATTCAACCTATGCTTTCAGTATGTGCTGGCAGTTCATTGAATCCTCACAGCGGCAAAACTTATAACTGGTTTCCAGTTTGGCTTGTTGCTGTCCACACCATGCACATGCCAGTACAGCTGTAATCACAGGGCCAAATCAAAAGGGGTATCTTCAAAAAGATCAGTGAGATGATAACCATTCATTCTGAACAAGTTGCTCAGGAGGCCCTCCGGAGACCAGTAATTAAAGTATTTTAATTTATACAATTTTTAATGCAATATAATTTATCTTATAATAACATTATAATATATTATATTACAATGGCCAGGAGTGGCATTTAGTCTCATAATGATTCAGCATTGGTTTAGAAGAGGAAAGAAAGTTTGAAGAAGAATAAGAAGAATAAGAAGAATTCGAATATGTAGACAGAAGTTGGGAGCATTTAATAATGGAAGAATGGAAAGAGATCAGCAGAAGATGGTTAGAAACAAGAACTGTTAAGAAAGGAAAATGAAAGGAATAATGATCAAACTAATGAGAAAAGAACTTCTTTATCTTCTATTTCTGCAAAAATCTTCAATGAGAAAAAAAGTAACAAATTAACAATAAAAAAATTTGTCCAGAATTTACCAACTAAAAAGATCAATCTGATTGCAATATCTTGAATAGGCCAAATTCATCCAAGGCCATAAGATGTTTTAAATTTGATTTAATTGATCTGCAACCCAGTAACAAGGGAAGGAATACGTTTTGTCTTTTCCTTTGTAAAAAAACCCCACAAATACAGTGGCGCAAGTGTTAGCAAACTGGAAGCATCACTCTCTGGTAAGGACAGCTCATTTTGGAATCTAATCAGAGAACTCATTTTATGTGATTAAAGTTGTGTGTTAAAATCAGGCAGAGATTCACGAATCTTTACAGACTACAGAGATGGAAATGGTCAAATTAGACAAATTAGAATAGAATAAGAAAATGTCAATTGCTAAGCTAACAGTACAGCGCCAAACTGACAAACTAATGCCCTGAACACAGATCTGACTAGTGTAAACAGTATAATTTAAAGAGATTTTCCCAGCAGATCTGGGTGTCATAATGCCTGCAACTGTGCAACTGCAAACTCAGCTGTAACAGCAGCTTAAGGTGCAACATGCTCTGACTGTGCTGAAACACCAGCGGTTAGATCTGACCATTAACACTCGTTTTGGCCTTTTGTTTACAAAATTATGATCATGATAATGATACATGTCTTTGTAAACTAAACAAATTTGCTCCTGATGATATGCAATCACTACCATCTGCAACAACTGTATGGCTGTGGCCATTACAGGAAAATTAAGATCCAACAGTCTTCAAGCAATTTGTGAAAAGGCTCAAGTTTAAGCTGTTTTTCTCTCTGTCTGTTTTCCTTTCAGACTGACTGCTGCCATCTTTGAGGGACAAATTCCACAAGGACGTCTGGTCCCACCTACACCAACTTGCACACACAACAAGGAGATGGGAGTGGTGATACATCAAGGGGTCATTCACACCTCATAGTAGTGCAGTGGCACAAGTATTTATATGGCCTCCTTTGTATATCACCGGAAATAAATTATACAACACAGATTATGGTAGGTTAGATATCTCCTGTACACAAACATACACACAAACATACAGAACACACTTTCATTATTACAACTGCACAATATACATTTTCATTATTACAACTACACATTATTCACCTCATACAATGGATACAAGCTTATTGTTTGTTGCAAGATTTTTACTTGCTAAAGAAAAAAAAATAATCTAAAAAAGCGACAGATTGCATTTTGGCCTCTGATTGTTTGTATGTTTTTATAAATGTTAGAACTGAATTTTTTCCATCCACATGGCTTGTATCCATGGCTTGTATCCATCCACAGGTCAAAGGAAATAATTTTTTTTATAATTTCATTTCAATTATGGCAAACATTTGTGCAATTTTAAAGTCTTGTGCAATTTTATGGTCTTATGAACTTACTGTATATAAACACTATAATGTGCATAGGACTGACTACATGTGCATGACTACAGTCACATATCAATTGATTCAAATTATATTTACAAATTCTAAAATGAGACCTATTCAGCAACGCAACTGGTCTCTTAGAAAATAAATAAGATGATAATTTCCAATTAAACCTGCATTATCAAGTGTGACTGGCCTGCAAATCAAATGTACAGAGGATGATCGGAAATACCTAAACTACAGATTTTAAATCTCCCTTCCTGTTAATCTCATTCTCTGTCTTGATTAAAACCTTAGGTTTGCATTAATGATTTGCAATTAAAACAATTAATATAGGCAATTTTATGATGGTAATTATGAAATTGTGTATTTCTATGTTTAATTATGTGACATATTTTAATTATGCATACCACGGGTAAATATACCAGTTATATTAAATTTGCACTAATTTGATTTAGTACCTAAATCCAAATTACATTACTAAGTGGTAGTAAACAATTTGGCTATCAAATGAGACCTGTTTACTGAATATTTGACTCTGAAAAATGGAGACCTTATTTACCACACGCACTTTTGACATTATTTTTATTTTGTGTATTTTTGTATATCTTATAACCCTCTTCTCATCCCACAACACCACCAGAGTCATCAGTGTTCAGTTATTGCATGGTCATTCAGAAGTTGTTTAAGATGTCTTGCACGCATTGGAGCATCGTCAGTGAAATGATTTCTTCACCTATGGAGATCTGACAAACCCCGCAAATCACACCTTCTACCTGAAGGTGACAGAAGGCTTCTGAGCAGGTCAGACCCTCTCATCCTGGGGAGGACGACACTGGACACAGAATAGTTTCCCCAGAATAGAAGGACACTTTCAACTCATGCTTGATCAACTCAACGGACCTGATACATCAAGTAATCCTACAGACTGAGTACCACCACAGCCAGTGCAGGTGGAAACACACCTGACCAAAAAGACTGCAGCAACACAGGATGCCTACGCTCAAGGAGACTTTGCGTGTCACTGATGTGCATTCTGTAGTGCTTTCCTCAACCTGTCTAAATGTTGCTCTTTCAGGTGACCACTCTGTGCCTACCGGCTACAGCCTACGTGCTGCCCGCTCTGCAAAGACTTTGGCAGTAAAGAACATCATATGGAAATCATCTAATTATGGTCCCTTAGGGACCAGGGGAGGACTGTAAGGAGTGAAATTATTTCCTTATGAAATTATCTCCTCATGAAACCAAGTGTTAGGAACTCACACAAAACAGATGCCATGCAACAAAACCATAAAACTAGTCTGGAGAAGAGATCTCCAAAGAGAGCAACCAACACCTCTCTCCTTGCTCATTTACGACGAGATTGATTTATGGCTTTGACCTTTTGACCTTTCCCCTCCCTCCCCTCGTAGCCCACCCACATTGTTTGACCCCGTGACCTGTTAACGATATCCAGATGTGACCTTTGCCCTCCGGGGGAAGAAATATGTTTGTCCAATTCTGTTCGATGTCATAAATGAAGTCCTGAGGAATATTTTTGTGTTTTTATGGTCCGTTCCCGCATCCGGTGGGGTCTGCCATCTGATGCCCCACATGACCGGGGAGGAATTCGGTTGCGTTCCGTGGTATGCTTAGATCTTAGATCTCAGGCATTTCTGTGGAAAATCAGAAAAGAGCTGTGAAATACATAGCATGGACGTCTTATACTCACCTAAAACTCCTGAGACGGAATGGGATGAAGAGATGATGTGAAATCTGACTTTGGCACCTCTGTCTCTATTTCTACCCTTCGCCCTCTCTCTCACTCTCTCTCTCTATGGGGGATGTGAGAAAAGAAGATATCGGTTTTAAGGTCGAAATCAAAAATATGTAACCATTTTTAACAGCTCATGAGAGCATATCACAATATGTGTGTGCACACACATATAATCTGATGACTGTATAAAAATGATTTAAATAACACACCTAATAATGAAATTGAAAATAAAACATTAATTATGAAGCTTTAAGCTTAATGAATAAATGAATAAATGAGTAAAAATATAATCCCTTACATTTTTCCTAGTGCAAGGATGACCATTCTTCGAATGAGTGGTTTACAAAAACCTCTAAAAAAAACCCTTCTCCCCCCTGCCCTCTCTGCCTCTCCCTCTTTTCCCTCAAAAGGTTTCACTCAAAGTTAATTAAGAATGTGTATATACCACACATCATGTATCTTGTGAACCTGTCGTTCCCTTTCAGTCGGTCACTCTCGACGTCACGTCGGATGACCGACGAATTGGGATCTCGCTTAGAGAGACCAATCTACTTCGAGTGTAAACTAAACCAGCCAATGCACATTGGCATGCGATTATTGCATCCAGCTGCCGCTGATCACAGCGTGAGTATAAGTAGGCAGCAGATGCAGCCCATATTCAGCTTTTCGCTTCGGAGCAGAGCGGGCGGACTGGTCTTACGGTCACGGTGAGGAATTCCCCTCCAACAAGGAAGGGGATGCCCCAGCCAGCCGGCACTTCGAAGCCAGTGGAGCCCTCGAAAGAGCAGGCTGGATCCTCCTGGGGGGTACCACCTGTTTCTTCCGAGGCTCCCCCCGACGATCGGATGTCGATTGCAGCATCGGAGGGTGAGCCAGAGCTTTCTGGAGAGGAGGATTCAGCTGCGCTGATCCAGAAATAACGGCTATGCTTTCCCGGGCCGCCGTAGGGGTAGGGCTCGAGTGGAGACTTCCACCGTGTCCCGAGCCCTCAAGGTTGGATGATTGGTTCTTCGGGGTGGTCCGCGCTGGTTCTCAGCGCCCCGCATCGGTGCCTTTCTTCCCGGAAGTGCATGAGGGGCTCAGCGGGTCATGGACGGCACCTTTTACTGCCGGAAACCGATCTGCTGGTTCCTCCTCCCTCACCACCCTCGACGGTAGTGCAGCTAGGTGGTATACAGGGGTCAGTGTCCTAATACCGCCTCCACCCGGCAGGGCGAACCGTGCCTCCCCTCCCAGGTCTGTAGGTACTCGACTGGCCAGCGATGCTTATACGACCTGTGAAGAAGCTGCCTCCGCCTTACACGCTACGGCGTAATTGCAAGTGCACCAGGCCAAGGCACTGAGGGACTTGCACAAGGGTGGTCACGACCCAGAAGTTCGCAGAGAACTCCGCACCGCGACGGACCTCGCGCTACGAGCGACGAAGGTTACGGCGCGGTCTCTGGGTCGTGCGATGTCCACTATGGTGGTCCAGGAGCGCCATTTCTGGCTGTGACTGGCTGACATGCGCGAGACGGACAAGACACGATTCCTGAACGCCCCCGTGTCCCAGGCCGGCCTTTTCGGCGACACGGTGGAGAACTTGCCCAGCAGTTCTCCGCTGACCAAAGCAGACTGAGGCCATCAGGTACATCCTGCCCCGGCGTGCAGCTGCTGCCGTCGCCGAGGGCGGCCCCCCTGCCACCGCCAAATTACAAAAAGTTTGGACATGCAATTCCCTTTTTTACCAGTAGGGGTAAAAAGAGAGGCTGTGAAAGATGTGAAAGATGTCCCTGTATTGATTGACACTGGTCTCATGCCT
>NW_015632034.1:28772-32983 GCF_001515625.1 Sinocyclocheilus rhinocerous
CTGTTTTTTTATTTGTTGAACATCAATTAAATTTTTACTCTTAATTTGGTTTGGACGTTTTTTGTATTTTCTAGTTCGGGGAACAGGCACAATCTCTATAGTGTGATATCTAGGTGAAAGAGTCTCTATGTGCTGAGAATTAACTGATTTCTGTGACGTGAGACGGCTAGCAGACGGTTGGTTTAGCCAGTCTGTCTGCTTCCTGACTTGGGCCCCAGTTAGTCAAGTACAAACTCTAAGAAAGTGTGTCCTAATACCGCCTCCACCCGGCAGGGCGAACCGTGCCTCCCCTCCCAGGTCTGTAGGTACTCGACTGGCCAGCGATGCTTATACGGCCTGTGGAGAAGCTGCCTCCGCCTTATACGCTACGGCGTTACTGCAGGTTCTTCGGGCTAAGGCACAGCTGGTCATGACTCAGAAGTTCTCAAAGAACTCCGCACCGCTACGGACCTCGTGCCACGAGCGACGAAGGTCACTGAGCGGTCTCTGGGTCGTGCGATGTCCACTATGGTGGTCTGGAAGTGCCAAAACTGGCTGTGTCTGGTCGATATGAGGGACGCCGGCAAAGTTCGGTTCCTTAATGCCCCTGTGTCCCAGACCGGCCACTTCGGCGCTGCGGTCGAGAGCCTGGCCCAGCAGCTCTCGGCTGTACAGAAGCAGACTGATCCAGAGAGTCCATATAGTAGACCCTGTTGAGTTCCTCCGTCCCCTCGGCAGCCAGACGTGGCGGAGCGTCCGGCGCCAGGCCTTTACTCGTTGAATCCTCGAGAACCGGTAGAAGGCTGGGTTCCATATGTAAGACCCAAGTGGATCTCATATGTGTAAAGTCCACGGTATAGCCTCGAGCCCGTGTTTCCCCGGCAGACTTTTGCCATTCCAAGAGGGTTACAATCACCTTCATTCTTCCATATGCACCTAAGGAATGTTCATATGTGTATTTGCTTCCGAAACCTCCTTCGGGAAGGTTGGAGCTTCCGTAACGTCCCTGTTCCAAGTAGAACGGGTACGTTTTCCCAGTGTTATCCAGTCTTACTCATTGGGTAGTGCCATAGCAGCAGTAGCTGGTCCTCTTGTGCAAGCCCTGGCCTACGTCAAAAAGTAGGGGCGCAGGTGGCTTCCACAGGACACTGGAAGGGGCAGTACCTGTGGCCCTTTGTTAGGGATCCCAATTCGTCAGTCAACCGACATGACGTCGGGAGTGACCGACTGAAAGGGAACGTCTCGGTTACGTATGGTAACCCTCGTTCCCTGAAGGAGGGAACGGAGACGTCACGTCCCGTCGCCACAGCTCCTGTACCACCGCTGAGCGGCCGGGTCACCGGCTCGGCTCCTCAGCGAAAACCTGAATATGCGCTGCATCTGCTGCCTACTTATACTCACGCTGTGATCAGCGGCAGCTGGATGCAACAATTGCATGCCAATGTGCATTGGCTCGTTTAGTTTACACTCGAAGTAGATTGGTCTCTCTAAGCGAGATCCCAATTCGTCGGTCATCCGACGTGACGTCTCCGTTCCCTCCTTCAGGGAACGAGGGTTAGCATAGACGTATATGGTACCGAGACGTTTTTCCCCTTCATGTTTGGTATCATTTTAAGGGTCTCTGTGTGATTGGTAAAATGGTCTCAATTTCACAGTAGTCACTTATATTATGAGAAATATTGAAAACTTAAGTGAATTAAGTACTTCTGTTGTGGGCGGTCTCCTTTCAAAATCTGATAAACATTGCTCTACACCAGGTGTGACCATTTGGGTGTGAGAACAGCTTCTACAGAGCCTTCTCATCCCCCAAACACAGATGTAATCAGTTGTTACCCTTTTGTTCTGGTAGTATTTAAGGGAAAGTTGCAAATCAGTCATTGGGATTCTGTAGTCGGAAAACCCCCCCAGCGTATGTGAATCTGGAGCTCTGCACTAGAGCTCACATACTGCTGTGTGTCTCTCTGCTGCCAAGTATGTATTTAGTTTTTATTCAAAAATGTAATTGTGTTAAGCACATTGTGCCCATAGAACACACTGTATAGTTGTTTGTGCTACTACATGTGCACATAGGCTAGTTAAGTTTATTCTTTAAAACACATGATTGCATTGCTGTAAGTGTTCTTTGAAATGCTTAGGTAAAAGTTTGTAGATGTAGAAGTTTGTAGAAGCATTCTAGACCATGAGCCTTGTGTTAAAATTAGGATAACTGTTACATGTGTGACTATGTTAAATGTATTTTGTCTCCTATGTGGAACACTTGGCTATTCCCCATATAGCTACAGTATCTATGTACAGGAGCAGGGTTGCCACGTGACACTGGGTCGTTAATGAACGAATAATCGAAAGGATTTCCAGAATAATCAAATATCTAAATTAATATACAATCGATATCTATGATAAGTTTTTAATTAGAAATATTGCCTAAATTTAATGATCACTTGAAATTGGAGTCAGATTGAACACGGAGCTAGACTAAAATTGAAACTAAATCCTGATAAATTCAGAGGTGCAAGTAAAAGACCGAACACGCATTAAACCTTCGACCAGGCCGCTGGATTCCGCTTTTTGGGCCGGCGGGTAGATTCTTACAATATGATACAGATAATAAATTTTACACTGTTCTGGAAAATAATGATTCCTTATCGCATCTAAAGTGGTTTCTTGCTCTTGCTCTTCAAATGGGTTGCCATTTCCCTATCATAATCTTCTTCTCCCACGTCTGTAAACAGTTTGTGATTGATATCCAGCACCCTACAGTACAACCAATGAACAGAAGGCATTTGATTACTGTGGTGTAGCTTTTTCTCAGCCAGAGGATAAAGTCCTAATAACCCATTTTCAGACATTTCCCAGTCCTGGTCAAAGTAAAACAAAAAACACATACAATTCAAATGAAGCTGTTTAATGGACAGTCAGCTTTTTCTTTGAAGACAGCATCCTCTTCTTTCACTCCTTTCAAAAGCATCACTTGGTCAAAACTGTTCATTTGCCTGATGAGATCATCTGTACAAACTACAAAGTAAAATTGTTAAAATACTGCAATACAAATTTCATTATGCAAGAATTAAAAAAAAGTTACAGAGGCACAGGACTTGCTCATGAAACACCCATTACCATGTGTTGTTCTCAGAGATTGGAGTTTTTTTAACCTCTATAGTTTCTATTGCTGTAGTATCTATTGCTGCACTAAATGTCTTTTTCTTCTAAAATCTTTCTCCAAAGTTCATGCCTGTGAGATTGAAAAGCAGAATTTAATTTAATTTATGCATTTAGCAGATGCTTTTACGCGACTTACAGTGCATTCAGGTTATACATTTTTTTACCAGTATGTGTGTTCCCTGGGATTCAAACCCACAACCTTTTGAATTGCTAACGCAATGCTCTACCACTGAGCCACAGGAACACAGAACACTCTGTGTCCGCTGTGTCTGCTGTGCTTTTGCTGACCTGGCTATATTTTTGGGACATAGACATTACATACCACTGCCATATTGGGATATTTTAGCTCTTGCTACATTTCTTTATTGCTCAATATTTAACTTCTGCTTGACTTTGCATACTCTATATATATGCCTCGCATAAACCAATAAACTGAACCTAGATTGAACTGCACTTGTGTCTGTTTCAATATGGGCTCCCGGGTACCTGTCTCCCCTGCTCCGCAGCCCAACCAGATAATCAGATAACCACTTCGGATATCTACAATTAGTTAAAATACATTTATTTTTTACAATGCTTTCTCTTGCTTCCATCTTAAAGCACAAATGTGTTTTAGTCTGTGCAGTGTAAGGTTATTACACCTTTGCAGTTCAATTATTATTATACTCCTTAGATAATTATATTCCTTAGAGAAAAATGGTATCTTTGAGGATTTCCAGTCAGCATTTAGACTGTATCATAGTACTGAGACTACTCTCATTAGAGTTACAAATGACCTGCTCTTATCATCTGATTGTGGTTGTATCTCTCTATTAGTGCTACTGGATCTTAGGGCTGCGTTCGACACTATTGACCACAACATTCTTTTGAATAGACTAGAAAACTTTGTTTGCATTAATGGAAGTGCATTAGCATGCTTCAAATCGTACTTATCTGACTGCCATCAATTCGCAGCAGTGAATGAAGAGGTATCAGTAAGAGGCAGTATGGAATACCTCAAGGCTCAGTACTAGGGCCGTTACTTTTCACGCTTTACATGTTACCCTTGGGAGATATCATCAGGAAACACGGTG
>NW_015632034.1:32993-44054 GCF_001515625.1 Sinocyclocheilus rhinocerous
CTCTCATTAGAGTTACAAATGACCTGCTCTTATCATCTGATTGTGGTTGTATCTCTCTATTAGTGCTACTGGATCTTAGGGCTGCGTTCGACACTATTGACCACAACATTCTTTTGAATAGACTAGAAAACTTTGTTTGCATTAATGGAAGTGCATTAGCATGCTTCAAATCGTACTTTTCACGCTTTACATGTTACCCCTGGGAGATATCATCAGGAAACACGGTGAGTAGTCACTACCATTTACCATGTGTCAAGAATGATTTATGGGTCATAACAAGGGTCTTGTCAAGATTGATTTATGGCTTTAACCTTTTGACCTTTCCCCTCCCTCCCCACGTAGCCCACCCACATTGCGACACACACATTGTTTGACCCTGTGACCTGTTAATGATATCCAGATGTGACCTTTGCCATCCGGGTGAAGAAATATGTTTGTCCAATTCTGTTCAATGTCATAAATGAAGTCCTGAGGAATATTTTTGTGTTTTTATGGTCCGTTCCCGCATCCGGTGGGGTCTGCCATCTGACGCCCCACATGACCGGGGAGGAATCCGGTTGTGTTCCGTGGTATGCTTAGATAAATAGATCTCAGGCATTTCTGCGTAAAATCAGAAAAGAGCTGTGAAATACATAGCATGGACGTCCTATACTCACCTAAAACTCCTGAGAAGGAATGGGATGAAAAGATGATGGAAAATCTGACTTTGGCACCTCTGTCTCTATTTCTACCCTTCGCCCTCTCTCTCACTCTCTCTCTCTATGGGGGATGTGAGAAAACAAGATATTGGTTTTAAGGTCGTAATCAAAAATATGTAACCATTTTGGTCCATGTAGTTTTGCATCCATTCGTTTTTCATTTTTTTAACCCAGAAATGAAATACGGAAAATGCGGTTTCTTCTTTAATGGTTCAAACACTGATGAATAGAATAAGCAGACACAAACTAATTTTCATTATTCAAAATTTGTATTTCATTAAAAGTCGTAAAAATGATATAAAGCTTGTTTTTTAATGTAGGCTATATAAATGCTAAATTTAATTTCTACCTTTTTTAGCGTCTCTATACAGAGGCTAGCGCCCTCTCACGCTACTGACGTGGTTACCATAACTGCTTTATGAAAACCTTTAGCTTCGATATTTTTATGATCTTAAAGTGCCCCTATTTTGCCCCCAATTATTTCTAAGGTTCCTAGTATTGGTTTGGGAGTCTCCTACAATAGGTTTACATGCATGCAAGGTCAAACAACCCTTTCGTTTTCTCAAAATATGCATTTAATATCACCTCATTTTCCATCGATTCTCAAACTATTTGTTCTAAGATTCAGTCTCTCTAAACCCCTCCTATGGTTGAGCCTCATTGATTATAACGGATTTTTGTTAGATCGCGATAAACTGAAATTAATGACAGCTTTATAATTATTACAGGGAGCGCAGAGTGCGCTTTCTTGGCTAATTCATTCAGAATTTGAATACATTTTGTTTTTCATGATACTGTTGGACCAGTGACAGCTGCACGCTGTAAAGTTTCGGGAGTGACATCCGCATATAGATTGCGAAAATTTTTTGAGAATGTGCGAGTTCAAATTTGATGTGGTCGCATTTGTGCGAGTGCATGGTCTGCCCTGCTCCAAAGCGTCTGCTGCATACAGCGAGGTACATTGTAGCAGGAGTCAGATTTCACTGATCATGTGAAGAGAGGCGCTTTCAGTGCGAATGCTTCAGGTGTAGAGCCTGGTTTATACGTACCGTGTCAGCACAAGCGAAGGTGCGGAGATGGTCATCACTGCAGAACACAAGATCCAGGGGGTGTGGTTGGATCCACATCTAGGGGGTGGAGATTGGTAGGTTTAGGGGTGGAGATGGGTGGGTTTAGGGATAAGGGTTGGAGACAGGCAGGTTTAGTTGGGAGGAGTTGGATCTGGATCCAACCATGCCCCCTGGATTTTGTGTTCTGCAGATGAATATTGAGAAAATTATGGAAGGCGGCGGATTTGGTTTTCACATTAAAATAAAATAAAAGATTGCTTCATAAACCAGAGAAGGTGAACATGTTGGTATTCTTCTGGGGAAAAAAAACATATGAAAGTCCTATCACCGACAGCCAGTTTAGTTTCACTTTTCTTTTTGTTTTCATTTTAAAAACCTTTTTTATCTTTGCTGTTTACCTCACGTTACCCTATGGAGGTTTTTTTTGTTTTTTATTTATTTGATTCCTCACTGTTTGCTAAACATTCTGTAATTTATTAGTCAGTATATAATATAGCATGTGGAGCCATGCCTCATCTTATTCGTTTTTGTTAAACCGAGAGAGTCCTGACTCTCTGTGGTCATTAAAAATCCCATGGCACTTCTCGTAAAGAATAGGGATGTAACCCCGGTGTCCTGGCCAAATTACTGCCACTGGCCCTTGTCAATCATGACCTCCTAATAATCCCCATCCACTTAATTGGCTCTATGACTCTCTCTCCTTTCCACCTGTAGCTGGTGTGTGGTGAGTGCACTGGCGCCGTTTTACTGTGGCTGTCGTCGCATCATTCAGGTGGATGCTGCACACTGGTGGTGGTTGAGGAGAGACCCCCCACATGATTGTAAGTGCTTTGGGTGTACAGCAATACAAAATAAAGCGCTATATAAATGCATAATTCATTCATTCATACCTCCTCACCGGTCGCCATCTTGAGTGCCCCCGAGCTGCTGTGAATCTGCTTGCCCGGAAGCTTCCATAACTGACACAGATTTACAGAAAATTACCGTTGTTTTTCAAATAATTTTACGTACTTATTCCCAACACTTTAAGTTACATCTCAAATGACAAGAGACCAACTTATAATCATGTTTATATTAATTAGTCAGTGAACTCATTCTCTCAGACGGCCTGGGTATGCGGAGCATTTGCAGCTTATATGGATGGAATGCCACTGCTTCAATCACATCTTAATTATTTTATTTCAAATCCATTGTAATGGTGTATAAAGGCAAAAGCACAAAAACTCAGTCAGTGTCCGAAAACTTCCGGACCTGACTGTATATGTGTGTGTGTTCAGTTTCACAAAACTAAGCAAAGCCATTCATTATCTATGCCATCTATGGTGAAGAGAAAAAAATTAAGATGTGGTGGTCATCTTACTCTACTTGAGTAATGCTAAAAGCAAGGCTGGAAGACAGCTGAGCATGTTCCATTTTTTTGTTTTATTCATGCTTTGTGAAGATATCTTGATATTGGACTTCATAACACTTTATATGTTGTCTTGCACAGTTATTACAGAGACAATTAAATAGCATTCTGTCATTTAATAGGATACAATTTTACACCAGGTAATTGCATTACAGAAGACTCCATTCTGAGATCATCTTAAACCAGAAATAGCTACACAGCATTTGTTCTAGAACATTAATTATCATATAATAAATTATCAGCATATTATCTACTACATTAAACCACAGTGTATTACGGGGATATAACTATAAAGCAGAACATAGTGTAGCCTTGTAGTATTTTTTCCTGGTCCCTTAAAAAGCATGCTACCCAGGATTACATGTAGGAAGAAATCAAATAGATCTCACAGTCACATTCTTAAGAGGAACATGCCATTGTTAAAGTTTGACACAGATTATTTCTCTTTAGACTTTAGACATGTAACAGTAACCAGCAGTTCTATATTTATGGGAATATAGTTTTCAAAATGTGAGGTTTTCCTGCTATGCTGATCACACTTCATCAATGTCAGTCCAGAAGCTGACAGAAGCATGGTTAAAACATCAAGAACAAATAAACTGAATATAAGACAAGTTCTGACTCTGAAGATCTTTCACAGTATTTGTGATGCATCCATCTGTCAGGCTCATCTATGGGTTCTGAGACTCCTCATGTTGCCGTTCCAGCATTCTTGCACAGTGCGGACATGTGGTCGAGTTATCATAGTAACAATCCCTAAGATAGACAGCCATATCACAATTAAGAAACAAAAGCTACACTTAGAAGGACTGAACAGGTACATGAATGCAAGCACTTCTAGCCACACAAGCTTGATTTTTTGCATTAATGCATTTTTTTTAATGTGCAGTTCCATTCAGCAGCTGAAGAACCTTGAATTCTCAGCATTGCCATTAGTCCAGGTGATATGTGCAAAATTTGAGGTGAAATGTTCACTTTTTTATAAAAGCATGAAACTTGGTACACTTGTATAGTTTGTGGCCCTAAACATTTTCAGAAATGGAGCCATCGCAAAAACACCTCGTGGTGGCCACGGCAACCATTTTACTTTCCGCCATAACCAAATTATGTACTTTGTGTCATATCTTCTGAACCACAGAAAAGGTGATGTCTACCCCTATGTTTTGATGTGAATGGTGAAATCAGCAATGTGAGAACGAAATCACAGTATCTGAGTATCACAGCATTTACAGTGGTCCATATTATGGTTATTTTTTTTCTTCCTTTGATAATTAACAATTATTTTATTCACTAAAACAATAAAAGACTGTTTTCAATAATACAATAATTTATTTCAGAGATATATATAAAAAAATAATCTCAGGTAAGTATATTTTTCCTTACCTCTCAGGCAGAGTCAGGTAGGCAGTAGTATGTTTTGAATGCATTCTTGTTATCTCTCAACAACGCTTTATCATCAAACACAGAAGGCAATGCAATCTTGCTAACCTGTATTCTATGTGTACCTCTTCTACTGCACCTCTCTCTTTTTCTGTGGGTCTCTGGAATTGTCAGTCAGCTGTCAACAAACAGACTTAATTCTGGCCATTGCTTCTCAGTCTACTCTTCGTATCTTGGGCTTTACTGAGACCTCGATTAGTTCAGAAGACTCAGCAACCCCTTCTGTTCTCTCTAACAACTTCCATTGATCTATTTATCGCCTTCCTGGTCAATTGGGCATCTTTATAGAGGAGCTGGATGGGCTGCTGTCCTCATTCTTTGGGGACAGCAGTCCACTTGTAGTCTTTGGTGACTTCAACATCCATCTGGAGAAGCCTTACACTGCAGACTTCCACTCACTCACACACGAAATTGTATCACAGACAACATTTTGGGAAAACCTTTAGACATCTCTTATCATTTATTCATTACATTTAACCTACTCTTAATCTTACTACCTGTGTGCCACCGATTCCTCTACCAGTTACTTTTAGGCAAAACCTACGCTCTCTTTCACCCTTCCATCTTTCCTCTGTAGTGTCATCCTCTCTTCACTCACCCACCCATTTCTGGATGTGAATACATCAACTGAAACTCTATAATCCATTTTAACTTCTTGTCAAGATAATATCTGTCTAGACAGGTCAGTGCATACTACCCCTTCTAACCTTGGCTCGCCAGTGTACTAGATTTCTCTAATATAAAAAATTAAGTAGTCTTGACGAAAATTTTTGTGGGGAGAAGAATTTATTGAAGATGGTGTAGCAGTTCTTCAGTAGCAATGTTAGCATGTCATTCGTCACACAATCTTAACCCTTGTAAGAATCTTACCTTCTCCTAAAGTTCTGTCTGTGGGATATAATTTTATACCTGAAGACAAAAGGGCTACAATCAACAGATACTGTTAGAACCTCCCGCTGGAGATCCTGCAATCTACAAGACGTTCCTGAGGAATGTTGTTCTTTTGTTATTCTAATGGAATGGACTATTTGGTTCACACCTTAGACGCATTTACATTATTTCTTTCACAGAATAACCAACTGAACATTAACCAATCAGGTTTTAGAAGCGGCCATTCAATTGAGACTGCTTTACTGTCGGTCACTATAGCCCTGCAGAAATCGAAAGCTGATTCCAAATCATCAGTTCTCATTTTACTGGATCTATTTGCCACTTTTGACACTGTAGATCATCAGATTATCCTGTCTGCCATCACAGGATCTGCACTCCACTGGTTTGAATCTTATCTCACAGGTATGTCTTTCAGGGTTTCCTGGGGAGGAGAGGTATCCAAACCCTCCTCTTCCCCATATACACTACATCACTGGGACACATACAAGCACATGGTTTCTCCTACCATTGCTATGCTGATGACATGCAGCTCTATCTTTCATTTCAACTAGACAATCCAACAGCAGCTGCATCAATCTCAGGCTGCCTGGAGAACATCTTGGCATGGATGAAGGAACATCACCTGCAGCTCAACCTGGCAAAGACTGAGCTTCTCATCTTCCCTGCCACTCTGACTGTACAGCATGATTTCATCATCCAGCTAGGTTAATCCAAAAATATTCTTTGATGACCAGATGACCTTCAAGGACCACATGTAAAGACAGCACGATCATGCAGGATTGCATTGCACAACATCAAGAGGATCAGGCCCTTCTAAACAGAGCATGCTGCACAACTTCTTGTCCAGGCCCTTGTCATTTCTAGGCTGGACTATTGCAATGTTCTTCTGGCTAAACTTCCATCATGCGCAATCAAACCTCTACAAAAGATTCAGAACGCAGCAGCATGACTGGACTTCACCGAGCCCATACAGGCCCACATCACACCTCTCTTTATCTCCCTGCACTGGCTACCAGTTGCGGTTTGCATCAAGTTCAAGACATTGATGCTTGTGTACAGAACAGCCACAGGCTCAGCACCCTCCTACTTCCACTCACTATTACAAATCTACATCCCCTCCAGAAGACTGAGATCTGTAAGTAAGCGACGCCTCGTGGTACCATCACAGAGAGGCACAAAATCATTTTCCAGAACATTTTCATTCAACGTTCCTGGTTAGTGAAATTATCTTCCCACACCAGCAGTAATTAACAGAACACCTGACACTACAGCTGTTAATCATAATGGCAGCGCGATTGGCTACCTGTCACCATTCGGCCTGCACCTGCACCCGCACCCGCACCCGACACATAAATATTATTCCACCCGTTACATCAAATATTAGCAGTTCACCTGCATGTGCCCACCAGCATTCATGGATTCTGGCTTCCCCCTTGTGCACACTAACATAATATACAACTCTGGCCCTAGAGAGTGATTGTAATTTAATTTTAAATATATTTGAAAATTCAATCTGCATCTTTTTTTATCTACTGCGATTTCATTATTATCCTTCTCATAAAGTCAATTAATTCACCATTAACTGTTCACCTGATAGCGTTGCCATCTGCGTTTGATGTTAGGGCGCTGTTGAGAGAGAAGAAGAATGTATTGAAAACATACTACCACCTACCTGACACTGCCTGAGAGGTAAGGAAAAACACACTTACCTGAGATGATTTTTAAAAAATATATATCTCTGAAATATATGATTGTTCTCTTGAAAACAAGCTTTTATTGTTTTATTGATAAAATATTAGTTAATTAGATATAATAAGATAATAAGAAAGAAAAAAAAATAGACAGTTTCATCTGGCCTGGCCCAAAGTTGGGCTCAGGTTGTTGTGCTGTGGGATGTTTCCCCCATACATTTATTTATTTATTTATTTATTTATTCTATTTGGAAGTCTACCGTAAGTTAAATTAGGGCCACAAAAGCGCGCATGCGCAGTAACGTTTGTTTATGCCATAATATGGACCATTGTAAATGCTGTGATACTGTGATACTCAGATACTGTGATTTCATTATCACATTGCTGATTTCACTATTAACTGTTCACCTGAACAGTCTATGTTGTTGCATGTGGTATCATTGTAATCATTGACCATCAAAACATAGACGTAGACCACCATTTCTGTGTTATCATGTTTGGTTCAAGAGATATGACACAAAATACATAATCTGGTTATGGTGGAAAGTAAAATGGTTGCCATGGCAACCACGAGGTGTTTATGATGGTTCCATTTCTGAAAATGTTCAGGGCCACAAACTATACAAGTGCTCCAAGTTTCATGCTTTATGAAAAAGTGAATATTTTTTTCACATGTCACCTGGACTAAAGGGGATTTTCTCTTTAAGGTCAACTTCTGTCATGGCAAAGCAACAGAGAAGAGAGCAAGTTGGAAAAGTCAAATACATGTACTGTATATCTACCTTTAAAGCTACCTTCAGGGCATTTACTATAAAAAGGTACAGACATATGAAGGTCTCTACTGCCCTCTTATAAAGATTTATTTACAGTCACACATATTATGTATGAATAATGAGACTCCTTGCGCTATCCCTTTAAGGGATAGTTCACCCAAAAAATTAAAATTAAGTCATTTACTCACCCTTGTGTTGTTTTAATGTCGTATGTTCTTCTTTTTTCGGACCACAAAAAGAGATTTTTTTTTAAATGTCCCGTGTCCACAGAGACCAACAGTCAAGGTCAGGATGTTCATTAAATAATGTTACATTTCTGATTGTTTTTCACCAAACCCTATCCTATACACCCAGAACACTTGGCACATGTTGCATTGGACCATTCTGTGATACTTTTGTGTCTTTTTTGAAAAGCTTGATGATGATCGCTATTCACTGCCAATTGACCTATCGGTAAGCCCCGCCCCCCTTAGTTACTGTTGCTCACTCGGACAAACAAACGGAGTTGCTCACTGTCTTACAATGACAGCTGTCAGTGAAAACCTTCTTCCTAGGTGTTTCTGATAAATTTGGGACACAGATGGTCCATCTGTGGGACTTCAAGTGGGACTTAAATATGCCATGGAGGGATATATAAAAGATATTAACCCTTTAGGCGCCAGGTTTTTTTTGGAAAAATGCTGGATTTTGACATCAAGATTTCAAAAGCTTGTGGCTTGAAAGGGCTTAAAGATAGAGATCTAATGTAAATGAGAAAAATGTTGGGCATGACCGAAAGTTTATGTGGGGTGTAAATATACTCATCTAATTTGCATATTATGACGTCATCAGGGGGCGGCCCTCCTGAATGTCATAATATTCAGGAAATAATAGATATTAAATGGATGTTTGCTTTTTATCCTTATTCCAAATGATCAGGAAAAGAGGAAATCAACAGTAAAACAGGAGAATGTAGTAAATTATTACTATATTACTGTGCCATAGTAAAATGCATGTGCCTATTTAGAGGGTTAAAATAAATATGTAAAAATACAGATCACAATGCAAACGGGAGGATTATATTACGGTCGTCACAATCGCAATGCCAACATCCCGGATCAACACCGTTCATATACACCGAGGTCAAGTGAGCCGCCATCTGTGAACACCCGGTCAAGCCAGCCGCCACCTGGATTCTGCTGCACGTTTATTTGTGGTATTACAGTACGGATACACGAAGCCGCCAAAAAGCTGACGAAGACCTATATTTCAGCGGTTATTAATTAAATGTGCCCAAATACAGGAAAAAAATATTAACAAGCATATTAACATTGGACATTATAAAAGATACAGTTAAATTAAGTTCGAATATTATACTCTGGAGTATTCCACAAAAATAAAGTCTGTTAAAATACATTATAACTTATAATTTCCTACTTTTTTCTACATGCATTATTTAATTTCCTACTTTTTTCTACATGCATTATTCAATTTCCTTCAGAGTTAACACGAAAATTTCAATAAATTATTTTTCATAACGACCATGTCTCTCTATCTGTGTCAAATTTACCTTGGTTTTACTGTCAAATTTTGAAGAAAATGAGAGTCAAAGTTTGTCACAATGCATTATAGCACTGACCATTCCTTGACATTTATACAGGCATTATTCAAATTCCTTCAGCGTTAACATGAAAAGTTCTATTCATACTTTTTCAGAATGCCCAAGACTCTGTCTGTGTCAACTTTCACGAGATTTTACTGTAGAATTTTAGAGAAAATGAATGGCAAAGTCTGTCACAATGCATTATAGCACTGACCATTCCTTGACATTTATACAGGCATTATTCAAATTCCTTCAGAGTTAACACGAAAATTTCAATGAATTATTTTTCAGAACGACCATCTCTCTATCTGTGTCAACTTTTACAAGGTTTTACTGTAGAATTTTTGAGAAAATGAATGGCAAAGTCTGTCACAATGCATTACAGCACTGACTATTTCTTGACATTACACAGGCATTATTCAAATTCCTTCAGAGTTAACATGAACATTTCTATTCATACTTCTTCAGAATGCCCAAGACTCTGTCTGTGTCAACTTTCACGAGATTTTACTGTAGAATTTTTCAGAAAATGAAAAAGCAAAGTCTGTCCCAATGCATTATAGCACTGACCATTCCCTGACATTTATAAAGGCATTATTCAAATTCCTTCAGAGTTAACATGAAAATGTCTATTAATACTTTTTCATGCCCAAGACTCTGTCTGTGTCAACTTTGACAAGACTTTACTGTAGAATATTTGATAAAATGAATGGCAAAGTCTGTCACAATGCATTAAAGCACTGACTATTTCTTGACATTTACACAGGCATTATTCAAATTCCTTCAGAGTTAACATGAAAATGTCTATTCATACTTCTTTAGAATGACCAAGACTCTGTCTGTGTCAACTTTCACGAGATTTTACTGTAGAATTTTAGAGAAAATTAATGGCAAAGGCTCTCACAATGCATTATAGCACTGACCAGTCCTTGACATTTATACAGCCATTATTCAAATTCCTTCAGAGTTAACATGAAAATTTCAATAAATTCATTTCAGAACGACCATGTCTCTATCTGTGCCAACTTTCCCTGGGTTTTACTGTAGAATTTTAGAGAAAATTAATGGCAAAGTCTCTCACAATGCATTAAAGCACTGACCATTCCTTAACATCTATACAAGCATTATTCAAATTCCTTCAGAGTTAACATGGAAATTTCAATTCATACTTCTTCAGAATGCCCAAGACTCTGTCTGTCAACTTTTACAAGGTTTTACTGTAGAATATTTGAGAAAATGAACAGCAAAGTCTGTCACAATGTATTATAGCACTGACCAATCCTTGACATTTATACAGGCATTATTCAAATTACTTCAGAGTTAACATGAAAATTTGAATGAATTATTTTTCAGAACGACCATGTCTCTCTCTGTGCCAACTTTCCCTGGGTTTTACTGTAGAATTTTAGGTAACACTTTATTTCGATAGTCCACTTTAGACATTCTACTAACTATAAGTAACTTTGTAACTACATGTCAACTACATGTCAACTAATTCTCATTAATTT
>NW_015632034.1:44169-44325 GCF_001515625.1 Sinocyclocheilus rhinocerous
AACTTTCCCTGGGTTTTACTGTAGAATTTTAGAGAAAATGAATGTCAAAGTCTCTCACAATGCATTATAGCACTGACTTTTTCATGACATTTACTCAGGCATTATTAAAATTCCTTCAGAGTTAACATGAACATTTCTATTCATACTTCTTCAGAA
>NW_015632034.1:44353-51541 GCF_001515625.1 Sinocyclocheilus rhinocerous
GAATTTTAGAGAAAATGAATGGCAAAGTCTCTCCCAATGCATTATAGCACTGAATTTTTCATGACATTTACACAGGCATTATTAAAATTCCTTCAGAGTTAACATGAACATTTCTATTCATACTTCTTCAGAATGCTGAAGACTGTGTCGGTCAACTTTCACAAGATTTTACTGTAGATTTTTACAGAAAATGAAAAGCCAAGTCTGTCCTTATGCATTATAACACTGACCATTCCTTGACATTTATACAGGCATTATTCAAATTCCTTCAGAGTTAACATGAAAATTTAAATAAATTATTTTTCAGAACGACCATGTTTTATCTGTCAACTTTCCCTGGGTTTTACTGTAGAATTTTAGAGAAAATGAATGGCAAAGTCTGTCACAATGCATTATAGCACTGACAAGTCCTTGACATTTATACAGGCATTATTCAAATTCCTTCAGAGTTAACATGAAAATTTAAATGAATTATTTTTCAGAACGACCATGTCTCTAAACTTTCCCTGGGTTTTACTGTAGAATTTTAGAGAAAATGAATGGCAAAGTCTCTCACAATGCATTAAAGCACTGACCACTCCTGAACATCTACACAGGCATTATTCAAATTCCTTTAGAGTTAACATGGAAATTTCTAAGCATACTTCATCAGAATGCCCAATACTCTGTCTGGGTCAGAAAGGGAAAATCTGTCACAATGCATTACAGCACTGATCAATTCCTGCTTTTTCTACAGGCATTATTAAAATTCCTCCAGAGTTAACATGAAAATTTAAATTTATTCTTCTTCAGGACAGACAAGACTCTGTCCATGTCAACTTTCACTGGGTTTTACTGTAGAATTTGGGAGAAAATTAAAGGCAAATTCTGACAAAATGCATTATAACTGAGCATTTCTTGATATTTCTACAGGCATTATTAAAATTCCTTCAGAGTTAACATGAAAATTTCAATTCATTCTTCTTCAGGACGCCCAAGACTCTGTCTTTGTCAGCTTACACTGGATATTACTGTAGAATATTACAGAAAATGAAAGGGAAAGTCTGTCACAATGCATTGTAGCACTCATCAATTCCTTCTTTTTCTACAGGCATTATTAACATTCCTCCAGAGTTAACATGGAAATTTAAATGAATTCTTTTTCAGAACGACCATGTCTCTATCTGTGCCAACTTTCCCTGGGTTTTACTCTAGAATTTTAGAGAAAATTAATGGCAAAATCTGTCACAATGCATAGCACTGACCATTCCTTGACATTTATACAGGCATTATTCAAATTCCTTCAGAGTTAACATGGAAATTGCTATTCATACTTCTTCAGAATGCCCAAGACTCTGACTGTGTCAACTTTCACGAGATTTTACTGTAGAATTTGGGAGAAAATTAAAGGCAAATGTCTGTCACAATGCATTATAGCACTGATCAATTCCTGCTTTTTCTACAGGCATTATTCAAATTCCTTCAGAGTTAACATGAACATTTCAATAATTTCAATTCATTCTTCTTCAGGATGACCATGACTCTGTCTGTGTCAACCTTCATTGGGATTTACTTTCAAGTTTTGGAGAAAATTAAAGACAAAATCTGTCACAATATATTATGTCACTGGTGTGCGTTTCCCGATAATGTTGCCTCTTAGTGCACTACGAAGACTCTAAAGGTATGTCTTAACTAAAGGTATACCATTTCTAGGCGTGTTCCCCGAACTATACCTTTGGAGGTTGCTTACAGGTATACCTTCTTACGTGCGACGTTACCAGGTGCTGTCCATGAGGGTGGTGCTGAATTGGTTGATATTGATGGATCGAGAATGGATTATTCACTCTATGCAGGGGCTGCTTCAGTGCGTTATGTGAGAAAGCGGTGTTCTTTGTAAAAGAAGTGTTGATTTTAAATAAAGACACAAAACTCTTTCCTGTTAGAATGCAACGAACTTGCGTGAAACTTTTACTTTCACTTTGCAACATACATCATGTCAGGGAAAGATTATTTACAGCCATATCACCCTGCAGCCCAAGACTGGTTACCCACTGAAGCTAAGCAGGGTTGAGCCTGGTCAGTACCTGGATGAGAGACCTCCTGGGAAAACGAGGTTGTTGTTGGAAGAGGTGTTAGTGAGGCCAGCAGGGGGGGCTCACCCTGTGGGTCCTAATGCCCCAGTATAGTGATGGGGACACTATACAGTAAAAAGCACCGTCCTTCGGATGAGACGTTAAACCGAGGTCCTGACTTCTCTGTGGTCAGCGCCAGCAGCTGAATTTTGGGGCTGAGGGGGTAGAGCAATAGCTCCTTTGAGTTTGTCTGACCAACAAGATCTAAAAGCTGCTGAATTTGCTGCTGTGGCAGGTGATTTTTTTAAAGAATTGCAGCTTCTTACATAGTAACTAGGAGACTAAAGTTTTAGTGCACATAATGGCTCCACGGACGGCGCCATCTTTGATTTAGCTCAACCATTCCCTGTATTGCTGCCATAGTTTGACCAAACTCCCCCTTCAGCCCCGAAATTCAGCTGCTGGCGGCTCTCCTCTTTCTCTCTTTTTTCTCTGCTATATAGCTGTTGATGAAGGCATACTGCCAGTTAGTGATATGCATGATTTTTGACATTTGTGCATGAGGTTGCGGGTTTCAAAATTATATAAAATATCCAGGGTTGGATTTAGTTTGCAGTGTGGTTTATTTTTATAAGATCGCATGATTCCTGATAAATGCCATTTCAACTATTTCTGAAGTGCTTTTTTTTTGGAAAGCAATCTTACCATAATGTTTTTCTGTTGGACTTGTGTAGGCCTATGTTTTTTGTTTTTTGTTAAAAGCTGTTAAATTATTAAGCAGTGACTCATGTAGGTTTTTTTCTTTGAGTTTTATGTGGTGACCACTGGGAGGTACTCTGGACATATATTTTTCTTTCCTGATTTTGTTCCCTGACATGTTGTATGTTGCAAAGCGAAAGTAAAATTTTCACGCAAGTTCGTTGCATTCTAACATGGACTTTTGTGTCTTTACTTAAAATCAACACTTCTTTTATAAAGATCTTTCTCACATAACGCACTGAAGCAGCCCCTGCATAGAGTGAATAATCCATTCTCGTTCCATCGATATCAACCAATTCAGCACCACCCTCATGGACAGCACCTGGTAACGTCGCACGTAAGAAGGTATACCTGTAAGCAACCTCCTAAGGTATAGTCCGGGGAACACGCCTAGAAATGGTATACCTTTAGTTAAGATATACCTTTAGAGTCTTCGTAATTAATCAAAAAAGCATGTCTAATTAATTGAAATCATGGAACTTATACAATGTCACATCAGTTTATTAAAAGTTTGACAAAAAATTACATGCTTAGGGCCCTATGAAATATTTTCTTTTCTTTCACCATATGTTTTATTGTTACCAAATTATGTGTTGTAGCATGTCTAATTATTTGAATGCATAAAAACAACTTAATTTATTAACATTTATATTAACACTTAAAATAGCCTCATGAAATGTTTTCTTTTTCCTCAGAAATTCTGTGTTGTGTATCTGGTTATCAAATGAAGGCAACACAAATTAAAACATGGAAGAAATGTAACTTAAAAAGTAAAGTTTTAATAATTTTAGCAGTAGTAGTAGTAGTAGTAGTATGTACATTCTGCTGAACAAAAGTCATATATTTTTGCTGCAATGTATTCAAGTTAAACCGGACTTTTATTCTGACGGGTTGCCGTGAATACTTTTATATTTCTGTGTTTATATCATATGACGCTAGTTTTACTCAAATACAATGGTAAAATACTCATGAAGTGACTCTCAGAGCAGTTCTGGAGATGTTGTTTGTGTATTTACTTAGTAAGACGACAGATGCTGAAATCACCGCGAGCGCTGCGAGCGCTTCAGTGTGTGTGTAGTAAACAAAACCACGCGTCATTCATTCATACAGAAATATGATCACATAATATGAGTTAATGCTCATCAGATCGCGTAAATCAGTGGAAAATTTATAGAAATGAGGATTATGTGTAAAGAAATATCAAGTAAACTTGTATAAAAATATCAGTATTTTTCCAAATATGAATTAAAAGCTCTAATGCAGGGGTGGGCAAACTTGGACCTTCCAGGCCACTTTCCTCCAGAGTTTAGCTCCAACCCTAATCAAACACACCTGAACCAGCTAATAATTGTCTTCAAGACTACTAGAAGGCTACAGGCAGGTGAGTTTTATCAGGGTTGGATCAAATCTCTGCAGGAAAGTGGCCTGGAAGGGCCAAGTTTGCCCATCACTGCTCTAATGGAAGCAATTCAGTGATGCTTGCACGTGACTGCCTGCCTGAGTTTTGTCGACAACCAGATGCGGCACAAAATTTGGCAGAGGCGGCCGCCTCATAATTCTCTATGCAGGAAAAGACCGCGGTCAAGTGAGCCGCAATCTGTGAACACCCGGTCAAGCCAGCTGCCACCTGGATTCTGCTGCACGTCTATTTGTGGTATTACGGTACGGATACATGAAGTGGCCAAAAAGCTAAAGAAACCTATATTTCAGCGGTTAATTTAATGTGCCCAAAAACAATTACATTTTTTTTTTTTAAAAAGCATATTAATGTTTTACATTATAAAAGATATAGTTTACTGTGTAGTTTTGGAGAAAAATAGTGTTAAAATATATCATAACATTAATAACATTATTTCCTGCTTTTTCTACATGCATTATTAAAATTCCTGAAGAGTTAACATGAAATTTTCAATAAATTCTTCTTCAGAACGACCATGACTCTGTCTGTGTCAGCTTTCACTGGGTTTTATTGTAGAATTTGGGTGAAAATTAAAGGCAAAGTCTGTCACAATGCATTAGAGCACTGATCAATTCCTGCTTTTTTACCAGTTTTATTAATATTCCGTAAGAGTTAACATGAAAATTTCAATTAACTCTTCTTCAGGGATACACAAGACTCTGTCTGTGTCAACTTTCACTGGGTTTTACTGTAGAATTTGGGAGAAAATTAAAGACAAAATCTGTCACAATACATTATAGCACTGATCAATTCCTGCTTTTTCTACAGGCATTGTTAAAATTCCTTTAGAGTTAACATGAACATTTCAATTAATTATTCTTCAGGACACCCAAGTCTCTGTCCGTGTCAAGTTTCACTGGGTTTTACTGTAATATTTGGGAAAAAAATTTAAGGCAAAATTTGACAAAATGCATTATAACATTGACCATTTCTTGATATTTATACAGCCATTATTAAAATTCCTTCAGATTTAACATAAAATTTTCAATACATTCTTCTTCAGGATGACCAAGACTCTGTCTGTGTCAACTTTCACTGGGTTTTACTGTAGAATTTGGGAGAAAATTAAAGGCAAATGTCTGTCACAATGCATTATAGCACTGATCAATTCCTGCTTTTTCTACAGGCATTATTCAAATTCCTTCAGAGTTAACATGAAAATTTCAATTCATTCTTCTTCAGGATGACCATGACTCTGTCTGTGTCAACCTTCATTGGGATTTACTTTCAAGTTTTGGAGAAAATTAAAGACAAAATCTGTCACAATATATTATGTCACTGGTGTGCGTTTCCCGATAATGTTGCCTCTTAGTGCACTACGAAGACTCTAAAGGTATGTCTTAACTAAAGGTATACCATTTCTAGGCGTGTTCCCCGAACTATACCTTTGGAGGTTGCTTACAGGTATACCTTCTTACGTGCGACGTTACCAGGTGCTGTCCATGAGGGTGGTGCTGAATTGGTTGATATTGATGGATCGAGAATGGATTATTCACTCTATGCAGGGGCTGCTTCAGTGCGTTATGTGAGAAAGCGGTGTTCTTTGTAAAAGAAGTGTTGATTTTAAATAAAGACACAAAACTCTTTCCTGTTAGAATGCAACGAACTTGCGTGAAACTTTTACTTTCACTTTGCAACATACATCATGTCAGGGAAAGATTATTTACAGCCATATCACCCTGCAGCCCAAGACTGGTTACCCACTGAAGCTAAGCAGGGTTGAGCCTGGTCAGTACCTGGATGGGAGACCTCCTGGGAAAACGAGGTTGTTGTTGGAAGAGGTGTTAGTGAGGCCAGCAGGGGGTGCTCACCCTGTGGGTCCTAATGCCCCAGTATAGTGATGGGGACACTATACAGTAAAAAGCACCGTCCTTCGGATGAGACGTTAAACCGAGGTCCTGACTTCTCTGTGGTCAGTGCCAGCAGCTGAATTTTGGGGCTGAGGGGGTAGAGCAATAGCTCCTTTGAGTTTGTCTGACCAACAAGATCTAAAAGCTGCTGAATTTGCTGCTGTGGCAGGTGATTTTTTTAAAGAATTGCAGCTTCTTACATAGTAACTAGGAGACTAAAGTTTTAGTGCACATAATGGCTCCACGGACGGCGCCATCTTTGATTTAGCTCAACCATTCCCTGTATTGCTGCCATAGTTTGACCAAACTCCCCCTTCAGCCCCGAAATTCAGCTGCTGGCGGCTCTTCTCTTTCTCTTATTTTTCTCTGCCATATAGCTGTCGATGAAGGCATACTGCCAGTTAGTGATATGCATGATTTTTGACATTTGTGCATGAGGTTGCGGGTTTCAAAATTATATAAAATATCCAGGGTTGGATTTAGTTTGCAGTGTGGTTTATTTTTATAAGATCGCATGATTCCTGATAAATGCCATTGCAACTATTTCTGAAGTGCTTTTTGTTGGAAAGCAATCTTACCAGAATGTTTTCTGTTGGACTTGTGTAGGCCTATGTTTTTTGTTTTTTGTTAAAAGCTGTTAAATTATTAAGCAGTGACTCATGTAGGTTTTTTTCTTTGAGTTTTATGTGGTGACCACTGGGAGGTACTCTGGACATATATTTTTCTTTCCTGATTTTGTTCCCTGACATGTTGTATGTTGCAAAGCGAAAGTAAAATTTTCACGCAAGTTCGTTGCATTCTAACATGGACTTTTGTGTCTTTACTTAAAATCAACACTTCTTTTATAAAGATCTTTCTCACATAACGCACTGAAGCAGCCCCTGCATAGAGTGAATAATCCATTCTCGTTCCATCGATATCAACCAATTCAGCACCACCCTCATGGACAGCACCTGGTAACGTCGCACGTAAGAAGGTATACCTGTAAGCAACCTCCTAAGGTATAGTCCGGGGAACACGCCTAGAAATGGTATACCTTTAGTTAAGATATACCTTTAGAGTCTTCGTA
>NW_015632034.1:55460-76977 GCF_001515625.1 Sinocyclocheilus rhinocerous
CTTTCTCACATAACGCACTGAAGCAGCCCCTGCATAGAGTGAATAATCCATTCTCGTTCCATCGATATCAACCAATTCAGCACCACCCTCATGGACAGCACCTGGTAACGTCGCACGTAAGAAGGTATACCTGTAAGCAACCTCCTAAGGTATAGTCCGGGGAACACGCCTAGAAATGGTATACCTTTAGTTAAGATATACCTTTAGAGTCTTCGTAATGCACTAAGAGGCAACGTTATCGGGAAACGCACACCAGTGATCTAATGTATTGTGACTTCTTTAATTCTTTAATGTCTTTAATTTTCTCCAAAAACTGTAAAGTAAAACCCAGTGAAAGTTGACACGGACAGAGTCATGTTCATCCTGAAGAACAATGTATTGAAATTTTCATGTTAACGCTGAAGGAAGTTTAATAATGGCTGTATAAATATCAAGAAATGGCCAATATAATAATGCATTTTGTCAGACTTTGACTTTAATTTCCTCGCAAAATCTACAGTAAAACCCAATGAACTCTGAAGGAATTTGAATAATGCCTGTATAAATGTCATGGAGTTCTACAATGCATTGTGACAGACTTTGCCATTCATTTTCTCTAAAATTCTACAGTAAAATCTCGTGAAAGTTGACACAGACAGAGTCTTGGGCATTCTGAAGAAGTATGAATAGAAATGTTCATGTTAACTCTGAAGGAATTTTAATAATGCCTGTATAAATGTCAAGGAATGGTCAGTGCTATGCATTGTGACAGACTTTCCCTTTCATTTTCTGTAAAATTCTAAAGTAAAATCCAGTGAAAGTTGACATAGACAGAGACTTGGGCATCCTGAAGAAGAATGAATTGAAATTTTCATGTTAACTCTAAAGGAATTTTAATAATGCCTGCAGACATATCAAGAAATGGTCAATAATATAATGCATTTTGTCAGACTTTGCCTTTAATTTTCTCCCAAATTCTACAGTAAAACCCAGTGAAAGTTGACATGGACATAGTCTTGGGCGTTCTGAAGAAGAATGAATTGAAATTTTCATGTTAACTCCGGAGCAATTTTAATAATGCCAGTAGAAAAAGCAGGAATTGATCAGTGCTATAATGCATTGTGACAGACTTTTCCTTTCATTTTCTGCAAAATTCTACAGTCAAATCCAGTGAAAGTTGACATAGACATAGTCTTGGGCATTCTGAAGAAGAATGAATAGAATTTTTCACGTTAACTCTGTAGGAACTTGAATAATGCCTGTGTAAATGTCAAGGAGTGCTATAATGCATTGTGACAGATTTTGCCATTCATTTTCTCTAAAATTCTACAGTAAAACCTCATGAAAGTTGACACAGACAGAGTCTTGGGCATTCTGAAGAAGTATGAATATACATTTTCATGTTAACTCTGAAGGAATTTGAATAATGCCTGTGTAAATGTCAAGGAGTGCTATAATGCATGGTGACAGACTTTGAATTTAATTTTCTTCAAAATTCGACAGTAAAACCAAGGTAAATTTGACAGATAGAGAGACATGGTCGTTCTGAAAAAGAATTGATTGAAATTTTCGTTAACTCTGAAGGAATTTGAATAATGCATGTAGAAAAAAGTAGGAAATATCAGTGTTATAATGTATTTTAACAGACTTTATTTTTGTGGAAAACTCCACAGTATAATATTCGAACATAATATAAATGTATCTTTTATAATGTCCAATATTAATATGCTTGTTAATAGTTTTTTTCCTGTTTTTGGGCACATTTAATTAATAACCGCTTTGAGCATCCGTACCATAATACCACAAATAGACGTGCAGCAGAATCCAGGTGGCGGCTGGCTTGACCGGGTGTTCACAGATGGTGGCTCACTTGACCGCGGTTCATATATTGCAGAGTATTAATTTACATTTAACCAGATTAATATGGAGAGGCACTCTCATATAGACCTTCGTTTATGTGTTTTTGACTTTCACAGCACGGTACACGACATGAGAACAGTTCGCTATTTAGGTTTGTACGTTAGCATGGACTCACTAACTTTAACGCTAACGTTAGCTAATTTTAGCCAGACATACCTTGCTGAAGCACAAGATGACATTAATGTTCTGCTTGAGCAGATGAAAAGTGTAACTTAATGAGCGTATGACAATCAGAAAATGAACGTTTTCATCTTTATTGTGATTGGGGTTGAATGCTTAGGGACATTTTGCTCTGTTTTGGTTGGATTTAGGAAATGGAATAAAATAAATTCCATTGCTTATCCTCTCAGGATACCTGGAATCACTGTTACAAGTACCCTAGGCACATCGTTTTTCCATTTTCGTATCATAAACACCATTAAACCGATGCGAGCTTCGGATCTTCCAATGTTTCTCTATGGCGTTGAAACCTACAGATGTCTGAGTTCCGCTCCTCGTGCAACTGATTCTCGACTGCCATTAGCTCATCTGCATTCGAGGGGAGGGGCTTACCGATAGGTCAATTATATGGACAGAGAAGGGTATAACTGCAGCCTGCAAATGGGGGAGGGAACTCCAAAACAGGGTGGGAGCTCCACAATAGGGCGCGGCTTCCTCCCATTGACAGACAGGCACATGACACGCATGCGCAATTTTTCCCCCCAATCCACTTCAGTGCAAACTCTGCCCCACAGCTGATTCTAAAGATTTTATTGGTTGTGTCAATTAAAGTGTTGATTTCCTACACTTTGCTACAAAATATGCTAACCCCTAAACCTACCCCACACCTGACCCTAACCTTAACCAGTGAAATTGACTGCACGGCGGGATTGGCGCTGAATAGCGTGGTAAAGAAAGTTGCAGTTCAGGAGATAAGAAGGGCATATGACATTAGAACAACACAATTTATTCATTTATTCACCTGACTTAATTTAAATTTTTGGGTGAAATATGCTTTAAACAATCCCTTAAAGTATGTGGTTTAGATTCCTTTTATTTATGACATATTTATGTGTCATTTATGTCATATTTTTATGTCACTCCTATTTTAAAATAAAGTATTGTTTCATCAATCAGGTTCTTTCTGTTTATTGCACATTGCTCTATTAATACAGGTCTGTTTTACTCATGGCCACAAGATAAGGATTATTATGCTTATTTTGACGAAATTATCAAGGTATAAGGCCACAAGATAAGGATTATTATGCTTATTTTGACGAAATTATCAAGGTACAAGATATATTATCACATTCCCATAAGTTAATATGATATGGTCACAACAAAATTTAGCAAACCAAACCTGTCCCTTCCAAGGCTCCATAGCAATGCATATAGCATTTGGTAAATGGCAATCTATCTGATGTGTTCAAAAACAAACCTGTGGAAAACAGCAAAACAGTCATGACAGACAGAGGTGTGGTTGTCGAATGGGAAGAGAATGTCACCCTCTTTACACAATTCACACATGAAGCCTTTGGCCTGGCATTTCTGATGGTACAAAGACAGAGAGAGTTAAGACAAAAAAAAAAGACGCTGGCACAGTAGCACACTCACACATAGCTAAACTAATTTTACCTTGGAGGCTGCTTACTTTCAAGGGGTCATACCATGATCACATTAGACATATAATTCAGAGTTGAGCTGAAATTGCTGGGGTGGTTTGTTTTACAGGTGACACTTTAGTATAGGAACCAATTCTCACTATTATCTAGGTGCTTATTGGCATGCCTATTAATAACATATTGGCTGTTTATTAGTACTTATAAAGCGCATATTCTGCATGACCATATTCTACATCCCTAATCCTACCCAATACCTAAACTTAACAACTACCTTACTAACTAGTAATAAGCAGCAAATAAGGCGTTTATTGAGGCAAAAGTCATAGTTAATGGTTTGTTAATAGCGAGAATTGGACCTTAAAATAAAGTATGACCGTTTTACACAACACAAACACTGAAAATGATAAGTTTCTAGTCATGAAATATTTTAGGACTAATATATATATATATAGATATTTACACACACACACACACACACACACACACATATGTATGTCCTATACCCACAAACCTACCTCACAGTCCAGTTTAATATGTTTGGCAAAAGTTGTGTGAATTTCAGTAAGGGAACAGCTGAGACGCCCGCTGGAGGTGTCAATCAGATCCTGTAGGCTGTACATGTCGTCATTCTCCACAAAGTGCTGGCGATCTTGAAGCTGTGACATTACAATTATACCATATGTTATTTTAAAATCCACCATCTTTACCCTAATCCTACCTGAATGATAATTTATTTAGAGTTCAAAAATTCAAGTAGTTCATACAGTACACAAGATCACAGATAATTAACACAGACAAAGAAACATCTTGGTTATGTATGTAACCCTTGTTCCCTGATGGAGGGAATGGAGACGTTATGTCGTGACAACATAGGGGTATTGGGAGCCCAGATTCTCTATGATTAAGAGAAAATGCCAATGAAATTTGGCTAGTGGATTTTGCATGCTGAGCCACTCAATGTGCATATGGGTATAAATAGGCGACAGGTGCATCTACTCATCAGGTTTTATGCTGAGGAGCCGAGAACGTGTCCCTGGCTACCAGCGATGGTTTCGAGGTTGTGGCATAACGTCTCCGTTCCCTCCAACAGAGAATGAGGGTTACGTACGTAACCAAGATGTTCCCTTTCTGTCGTTCACTACGACTTATGTTAAGCACAAATGTTGGCAAGCAGCAGCATGTCAGACAAATTTAACGCAAAGTTCGTAACCTTCCCAAAGCCCCAGCGCAAATACGCTGACCTTGGTGCCCAAAGGGACCAGAGGTGAGTACATTGCTTCTGGAGATAGTCATGCCGCTGTTCCTGAACACAGAAATCTTTTCCAGAAGAGACTGACAGAACGTGTCTGTCAAGGGAAGACACGGGTTCACCAAGAGGGAAACCTTACCGTGGAAGAATACACATATGGGATTCGCCCACAGGTAATCAAGCCATATGGACAACTGGGCTGACCTGGGACCCGGGCATGCTAACACGATAATGGGCCTGGTGTCAGATTGTCCCTCGAGTCTGACTGCCGGGGGTGCTGGAGGATGCTTGACTAGGGTTCGCCGTCAGGGAACTCGACTGGGAGAGAAAGGCTCTCGCATCCCCGTGTGAGGGGGAATGGCGCAGCAAGCATGTCAACGGCCGGTCCTTCCCGCCAATTACCTATTACCCAACACACAGGAAGAAACCGGCTCGACGCAGAGACTGTTCGATGTCGCCCAGCCCGCAGCTCTACAGGTGTCTGCCAGAGAGTCGCCGTGCACCCATGCATATCAGGAGGCAACACTCCGGGTGGAGTGAGCCCTCAACCCTAGGGGGCATGGCTCGCCTTGGGACTGGTACAGTGGGCCAACCTCTGCTTGGAGACAGCCTTCCCTTTCTGCTGACCTCCGTAGCAGACAAAGAGTTTCTGGGTGCAGTCCACGTATATGCAAAGCACTCTTACGGGACACAGCAACTCTAGGGCTGGGTCTGCCTCTTCCGGGGGCAGTGCTTGCAGGTTCACCACCTGATCGTGGAAAGGTGTGGTGGGAACCTTGGGCACGTATCCAGGCCAGCCTGAACACAAGGCACTCTTCGCTCACCGAAAATGCTCACAGAGGGTCCCCCGACCCTCTTGATGGAAGTAAACATGGTCAGGAGCGCTGTCTTAGCAAACAGGAATTTTAACTCAACTGACTCCAGCGGCTCAAAGGGATCTCTCTGAAGGCCAGCCAGGATGGTAGAGAGGTCTCAGGAGGGCACCAGGGGTGGCCTAGGAGGATTCAACCTTCTGGCACCCCTCAGGAACCTAACGATGAGATCGTGCTTTCCCAGGGACTGGCCGTCCACTGCATCATGATGTGCTGCGATAGCATAATAATAAGAATAAGAATAAGTATCACTTTTTTATTTTTTATTTCTCCTCTTTCCTATTACTTGTTTCGCTTCTGTTTCAATTTTTATAACCATTTCTTACTATGTGTAAGTAAGTTGTTGTGTTATTTTTTAGGATTACTGATAAACTACTGTCATTTGATTTGTATTATTTGTATTTGTCTGCAGGAAAGAAAGTGTTACTCTAATCATGCATCTTCGGAGGTCTTCTCGGCGAGAAGAACACCAGTTCGTGAACAGACTCCACTTCAGAGTGTAGGCTTACCTCGTAGAGGGAGCTCTAGCCTGAGTGATGGTGTCTACCACCGCCGTTGGCAGATCACTTAAGTCTGCCTCGTCCCGTCCAGGAGCCACATGTGGAGGTTCTAAAGATCAGGACGCGGGTGCCATAGGGTTATGTGTCCCTGAGAAAGAAGGTCCTTCCACAGGTGGATGCGCCAGGGAGGGGCTGTTGCGAGGAGTGTGAGTTCCGAAAACCAGGTCCGGATGGGCCAGTAAGGCGCAACCAGCAAGACCTACCAGCAAGACCTTGCAGTGTTTTTGCGAGGAGGCTCACTGGGGGAAACGCATACTTGCGTAGAGCCCGAGGCCAGCTGTGTACCAGTTTGTCCGTGCCAAGGGGGGCCTCGGTCAGGGAGTAATACAGTTGGCAGTGAGAGGACTCGTGGGAAGCAAACAGGTCTAACCTGGGGTTCCCCGAATCGACTCCAAATCAGCTGGACTGTCTGGGGATGGAGTCGCCATTCTCCAGGGAACGTGAGCTGTCGTGACAGTGCATCAGCTGCACAATTGAGCTCCCCTGGAATGTGGACGGTGCGCAGAAATTTGAGACTCGTCTGACTCCAGAGGAGGAGATGGTGGGCGAGTTGTGACATGCGACATGATCGTAGACCTCCCTGTCGGTTGATGTATGAAACAGTTGAAGTGTTGTCCATGTGAACAAACACGTGATTGTCTTGCAGCAGTGGCCGGAATTGCCGCAAGACTAGATGCACTGCCAGCAACTCCAGGCAGTTGATGTGCCAAAGCAGTCGAGGCCCTGTCCAGAGCCCCGAGGCTGCCTGCCCGTTGCATGTTGTAATAACTTGGATTACTTAATTGTATAAGGGGAATTAATTATTATTAATTCATTCGGCATAATAGTAGTGTCCGTATATGATAGAAATCCCTACAATGTGGTGCCAAGCCCATACTGGAGGCATCCGTCATGACAACGACATCCCGGGACACTTGTTCTAAGGGCACTCCGGCCCATAGAAAGGCAAGGTCTGTCCAGGGGCTGAATGTGCGGTGACACGTCAGCGTGATGGTCACACGAAGTGTACCGCAGTGCCATGCCCATCTCGGGACTCGGGAGTGTAACCAGTGCTGAAGTGGTCTCATATGAAGCAATCTGAGCGGCGTGACTGTGGCTGTGGATGCCATATGCCCCAGGAGCCTCTGAAAGTGTTTCAGTGGTACCACTGTCCTGCCTCTGAAGGAACTCAGGCAGTTCAGCACGGACTGGGCGCTCGTTGGTGAGACGCGCTGTCATACCCACTGAGTCTAACTTCATACCGAGAAAAGAGATTCTCTGAACAGGGGAGAGCTTGCTCTTTTCCCAGTTGACCCGAAGCCCCAACTGGCTGAAGTGCCGGAGCACCAGGTCCCTGTGATCGCACAGCTGCTCTTGCGACTGGGCCATGATGAGCCAGTCATCGAGACAGTCGAGGATCCTGATGCCCACTTCCTGTAACGGGGCGAGGGCACCCTCGACCTTCATAAAGACACGGAGGGACAGGGACAGCCCGAAGGGGAGGACCCTGTACTACCATGCCTGACCATCGAACACAAACGGTAGGAACGGCCTGTGTCGAGGAAGGATCGAGACATGAAAGTACACGTCCTTCAGGTTGACCACTGCAAACCAATCCTGGGGCTGGATGCATCTGATGATGCACTTCTGCGTCAACATCTTGAACAGGAGCTTGTTGAGGGCCCGATTCAAGACTCGCAGATCCAGAATTGGTCGAAGGCCACCGCATTTCTTGGACATGATATAGTAAGGGCTGTAAAACCCAGACTCCATCTCAGCTGGAAGGACAGGCTCGGTTGCATCCTTCGCCAATAGGACAGCAATCTCTTCACGCAAGACAAGGGCATCTCGGACTGCCACCGAAGTCTCGAGGACGCCGCTGAACCTGGGGATCACCTGGCAAACTGAATTGGGTAGCCGAGTCGGACTGTCCGAATGAGCCAGCGGGTTGGTTTGGGCAGCGCAAGCCACACTCCCAAACTGTGCGAGTGGCACCAAAGGGACAATCGTCATACCCGCAGTGGTGTAGCGATGGGAAGTCGTGCTGGATGGGCCCCGTGGAAAGTCGTGCTGGGAGTCCCCTTCAGGGACACGAGGAGCCCTGCCGGAGATGCGTGGGGAGGTGTTGCGTCCCCAAACAGCAATCTTTTGGCTGCTGGCGATAGGGGGCATCACGGGCGAGAGTGAGGAGGCAGTGCATTGCTCACTGTCAACCCAAGGGCCTGATGGCCCAGAGCAGGGCTGTACGTTAACTTTTTTTTCACATAGCACTGGTGCTACAGAGGTTGAAAGTTTTGTAGCACAGGCCAAAAAGTTGTAGCACAAGTATAAAACATCGTTATTATGTCTGAAAACAAACACAAGTAATGGAGTTCATCACTTAAACAGGCACTGATGTTCCATACAGAGCACAAAAAATACAAACCATCACAAAAATTGTTTTTAGACAAAGTTTTCTTAATTTGCTAAAAATGGAAGAGTGCAGAAACATAACACCTCTTACACCTTAACAAAATATAAAATAAAAAAGAATGGCAGACATTTAGGCCAAAGTGAGCAAAGATAAAAATCTTTGTCATTATTTTATCTTTGTTATTAGAAAATAAGAACAAAGATATACATTACAAATACACATAATATACAAATAAAACAAACAGTGCTTCATTTTTCAGGTACAGTATTTAGCAGTAACATTCAAGAAATTGAACTAATAAATATTAAAATAAAATACTATATACACTATATACATCAATTATCCTTTTTTTCAAAGCACCTGACTGATGATAAGTTCATCAGTCAAGAGCAGTGAGCAGATTTTTTCTGTGTTTTGTTGTTTTATTAACATTAAAAGAATAGTTCACCAAAAATGAGAGGAAAAGGAAACTGCTCTTTCTTTGAAAATGTGGGTACCACTTGCCCTTGTGCCAGTGGTGGAACAGAAACAAAACAAAACCAAGGATTCTACGCCTGGCCCTCCTCCGGGGGAAGGAGCGGTGCTGTCTACACCACCTCCTGTAGAAGAGCAGTTCCTCGCCCCTTTGGCCATCCATGTCAGAGCTGCTGCAGGAGGGCGCCCTGGGCGACGGGCAGGCTGAAGCGTGGCCCGTGGCGGAGCGGTGTCAGCTGGGGGATCACACGCAAGATGTGCTGGATTGCCTCAGTCTGTCGCTGCACTGCCAAAAACTGCTGGGAGAAGTTCTCGACAGTGTCTCCGAATAGCCCAGCCTGGGAGATGGGGGCATCAAGAAAGCCAACTTTGTCGGCTTCCCTCATCTCTGCCAGGTGATGGTAGATGGCAGGTAGATGGTGCTCTTGGGCCACAAGTGCGGATATTGCCTTCCCGAGAGCGAAGTCGGTTGCCAAACGCAGCTCCTGTATCAACCCTGGGTTGGTGCCACCCTCGTGCATGTCTTTGAGTGCCTTGGCTTGGTGGACTTGCAGGATCGCCATGGCATGCAAGGCAGAGGCAGCTTGACCCGCAGCGCTGTAGGCCTTAGCAGCGAGAGCTGCCGTGGTTCTACAGGTTTTGAAGGGGAAGCGAGGATGATTCCTCCAAGTGGCGGCGTTTTGCGGGCACAAGTGCACTGCAACCGCTCTCTCCACCTGGGGAATGTCCACATAACCCCTAGCTGCCCCGCCATCGAGGGAGGTGAGGATGGAGTAGGGAGACGAGCAGATTCTGGCTGAAAAAGGGGCCGTCCATGACTTCGTCAGCTCCTTGTGCACCCCCCCTGGGAAGATAGGAACCGAGGCAGGGTGTGGTCGCGAGCCATGGCCCACGCCGAGGAACCAATCATCTAACCATGAGGGTTCGGGACTGGGCGGTCTGCACACCTCCAGCCCGATACTCATGGCAGCCCGAGAAAGCATGACCATCAGTTCCGGGTCCGATTCGGCAGTGGCGACAACACCCGAGGGGAGCAGCATCGCCGAATTTTCATCCTCGGAAGATGACAGCCCATCCCCCGATGCTGTGATCGACATCTTATCCTCCTGCAGCGTGCTGAATGAAAGGCTGAAACGGCTGCGAGACGGCTCAGACGAATCACCGGGAAGCCGCACGGGACAATCGCTGCAGGAGGAGTGAGAGGTTCGCGGGGATGGACTGTGACCTCAGATCACCCTAAGCACCAGCTGGCGGTCCTCTGCTCGTGGCAGAGAAACCGGGACGGGTGGTGACAGAAGGTGCCCCTCCGCACCCCTTGAGGAGAGAGAGGCGCGATCGCAGCGTTGTCATGGTCATACGCTCACAGTTAATGCATGAACTATCCACAAATGCATCTTCAGCGTGCTGGATGCCCAGACACTGAAGACAACGATCGTGGCCATCAGTAGAGGACAGGTAACGACCACACCCAAGAGGACACAGCCGGAGCGGTATCTTTAAAAAGACATGAACCGACCGTGATCAGAAACTGCTCTTTTAGATAAACCACCCAGGGGAATCGCTGACTCAACAGGGGCACCACTGATCGTGCCATAACGCCACCCAGAACAGCCTCTTCTTTATCCAGCAGAGAGAATTTGCCTGGTAAATATTGAACTGTGTAGCTCATTCACTCGTCTCCGAAGCAAAAATCTGATGAGTGGATGTACGTCACCTATTTATACCCGTATGCACGGGGAGGGGCTCAGCATGCAAAATCCAATAGCCTAATTTCATTGGTGTTTTCTCTTAATCAGAGAGGATTCGGGCTCCCAATTAAGTTCCAAGATTAAGACTCTAAGACTCTTTAACTAACTGCATAGCATTATATATATATATGATCCTTTCATTAGAGCCAATCAATAAAGTTTAAGAGTCTTAATTGTAAAGTTTAGGTGGAATTTTGTAGAGCTGCGACAAGAGCTTATTAGGTTAACAGTAAACAGATATAAAACTCTCTCAACACCAGTGAAGAACATAACCAATAATGCTATGTTGGAACTCATGGGCTGAATAATTTTTTTGCCCCAAGTTGACTTGCTAATTTGGTTAATTAAATTAAATTAATCAACATTAAATTAATCAATCAATCAAATTGGGTAACAGGTACATTTGACTATAATTTAACCTTCAAATTTGCCAGCTAGCTTAAACTTAACACATACTGCTGGCCTAATCAAAAATTCCCTTCAGTTTACTTTTAAGGGCTGCAAACACATCAGGCGTGAAAAAGGTTACAGGATGCACCATAAAATTGATACAATACCAAAAACGTTGTGACCTCACACAATAAATCACTGAAGATGCAAGTTCTGCACTTTTGCAAAAAATGCAGTTATATCCACTGTGTCTGACTGCTCCGCACAATGAATCAGACATTACCCAAATGTCTTTATTCTACTTTTAGCTATAGTTCTGAAAAGGTAAAAGGGGAGATATTGCTACAATTTATAACAATATTTTCAGTATTTCTCAGAGGGCGGGCTTCAAGTATAACTCGTTTAAAATAATGGTGCTTCATATAACATTATCCAGAGAAACAAGTGGTAATGATAAATCCTCTGTGATGTTTGTACTGGCTACTGTATACAGGCCACCAGGGCACCATACAGACTTTATTAAAGAATGTGCTGATTTTATATCCGAGTTAGTGCTGGCTGCAGATAAAGTTTTAATTGTTGGTGATTTTAATATCCATGTTGATAATGAAAAAGATGCATTGGGATCAGCATTCATAGACATTCTGAACTTTATTGGGGTTAGACAACACGTGTCAGGACCTACTCATTGTCGAAATCATACTCTAGATTTAATACTGTCACATGGAATTGATGTTGATGGTGTTGAAATTATGCAGCCAAGCGATGATATCTCAGATCATTGTTTAGTCTTGTGCAAGCTTCATATAGCTAAAACTGTAAATTCTACTCCTTGTTACAAGTATGGTAGAACCATCACTTCTACCACAAAAGACTGCTTTGTAAGTAATCTTCCTGATTTATCCCAATTCCCTAGCATTTCCAAAACCTCAGAACAACTTGATGATGTAACAGAAACTATGGACTCTCTCTTTTCTAGCATTTTAAATACAGTTGCTCCTTTACGCTTAAGGAAGATTAAGGAATACAGTCCAACACCGTGATATAACGAGCACACTCGCTCCCTAAAGAGAGCAGCCCGGAAAATGGAGCGCAGCTGGAGGAAAACAAAACTAGAGGTATTTCGTATTGCTTGGCGGGAAAGTAACCTATCCTACAGAAAAGCATTAAAAACTGCTAGATCTGATTACTTTTCGTCTCTTTTAGAAAAAAAACTAACATAACCCCAGGTATTTATTCAATACAGTGGCTAAATTAACGAAAAATAAAGCATCAACAGGTGTTGCAATTTCCCAACAGCACAGCAGTAATGACTTTTAGCACTAATTAACTATTTTACTTCCAAGATCGATTCCATTAGAGATAAAATTGTAACCATGCAGCTGTCAGCTACAGTATCACATCAGATAGTGTGCTATAGATCCCCATGAGGAACAATTCCACTCATTCTCTACTATAGGAGAGGAAGAATTGTATAAGTTTTTTAAATCATCTAAACCAACAACATGTATGTTAGACCCTATTCCATCTAAGCTCCTAAAAGAGGTGCTTCCAGAAGTCATAGATCCTCTTCTGACTATTATTAATTCATCATTGTCATTAGGATATGTCCCAAAAACCTTCAAACTGGCTGTTATTAAGCCTCTCATCAAAAAACCACAACTTGACCCCAAAGAACTAGTTAATTACAGACCGATCTCGAATCTCCCTTTTCTGTCCAAAATACTAGAAAAGGTAGTATCCTCACAATTATATTCCTTCTTAGAGAAAAATGGTATCTGTGAGGATTTCCAGTCAGGATTTATACTGTATCATAGTACTGAGACTGCTCTCATTAGAGTTACAAATGACCTGCTCTTATCAACTTTTACCGCAGATTCATCCGCAAGTACAGTCTAATCACAGCACACCGACTTCACTTCTCAAGACAAACCTACTAAATTAAGGTGGAACGAGGAGGCGGTAAAATCCTTTGAGAATCTCAAAACCAGCTTTACCACAGCACCCATCTTAAAACATACAGACCCAGAACTGCTCTTCGTAGTTGAAGATGATGCCTCAGATTGTGGGATTGGTGTGGTACTCTCGCAACACCATGGCAGCCCTGGTAAGCTTCATCCCTGTGCCGCCTTCTCACGTAAACTAAATGCTGCTCAGAGGAATTACGATGTAGGCAACAAGGAACTTCTCTCGATGAAGGCAGCGCTGGAAGAATGGCACCACTGGTTAGAGGGGGCTGTTCATCCTTTTCAGATTACCACTAATCACAATAACCTTAAATATATCAAAGAAGCCAAACGTATGAACTCCAGGCAGGCCCGATGGTCCTTATTTTTCTCCCGCTTCAATTTTACAGTAACAGACCCACCAGGCAAAAAGAATCACAAGGCAGATGCACTCTCAAGCATGATCCAGAACAGGTAAACCATCCTATCGTGACCATCTTACCACCTTCTGTGGTCATTGTACAAATCAGTTGGGGCATTATGAGGCATTAGATTCAACAAGCGCAACAAGATGACCCACCACCACCAGAATGCCCTATGAACCAGCAATTTGTCCATCAAGCTCTACGCCATTGAACTTTGCACTGGGTCCACACCTCACTAGGTTCTGGACATCCTGGTATCCACCGAACCACAACCCTGGTACGTAATGCATTCTGGTGCCCGAATATCAACCAGGACATTATTAATTTCGTCAAGGCCTGCTCAGTCTGTGCTCAATCTAAAACCCCTCGTGAACTTCCAGCCAGCCTGCTCCAGCCTCTGTTGAGGGCAAAACACAGATTTATCAAAGAATTAGCTGATTTTCTGAATTAGTACTGCCAGCAGATAAAGTCTTAATTGTAAGTGATTTTAACACCCACACAGATAATGAAAAAGATGCATTAGGACTGGCATTTATTTACATCCTAAATTCTATTAGGGTTAGACAACACATGTCAGGACTCCCTTATTGTCATAATTCTACTTTGATGATGTTGAAATTCTGCAGTGATGATGTTTCAAATCATTATCTAGTCTTGTGTGTAGCAAATCAGCTCAAAAGGGAAATGTGTTAAAGGGTTACTCCACCCCAAAATGAACATTTTGTTATTAATCACTTACCTCCAAGTCGTTCCAAACCCATAAAAGCTTCGTTCATCTTCGGAACACAATTTAAGATATTTTGCGTACGTTGTTCTGTGTCAGCCCCGCCACAAGGATACGCTGTTTTTGTTCAAATCAAAGCATAGAAAACAGCGTATCCTTGTGGCGCGGTTGACACAGAACAACGTATGCTATTTGCGTGCAGCAGATATTCTCCAAAATGGCGCTACGCTGACATAGAGGACACGATTTGTTGAATAAAGTCGTTGTTTTTGTTTTCTTTGCACAGAAAAAGTGTTCTCGTCGCTTCATTAAATTCAGATTGAACCACTGATGGCAGATGGACTATTCTGACGACGTCTTTCATACTTTTCTGGGCCTTGACAGTGTAATTTACTTGGCAGTCAATGGGACAGTTACAAGCCTCCCGGTTTTCATCCAAAATATCTTAAATTGTGTTCCGAAGACGAACGAAGCTTTTACGGGTTTGGAACGCCCGTGGGGGTAAATGATTAATGACAAAATGTTCATTTTGGGGAGGAGTAACCCTTTAATTAATTATAATCAATAAATGTATTTGGAAAAAAACTGGTTTTACAGAATCAGTCTCAGACATCCTGCCAGCACTCACCTAGTGAATGTGAGAACATCTATAGACTACAGTAGAATATTACTCTCTTGGCCATAGATAATAATATCCTAATACTCATTCAACATACTTTTAACAGCATGTAGCTGTAATCGGGATGATTAGGGACTCCAGTTATGAGCAAACTACGAACAACCTCAAGTGTGATAAAACAAGACTTTATTAACTACACGAGACACTTAAACTATTCTAACACACACACGCACACACACACACTTACAGTTTGGTATAAGAATGAATGATGCATTTATATAGCGCTTTATTGTGTATTGCTGTACACCCAAAGCACCTTACAATCATGTGGGGTGGGCAACCAGTCTTGGGTTGCAGGGTGATATGGCTGTGGCTATCAGAAGAGGGTTAAAGCTGAAGCATAGTAAAGAATAAAAGCATGAAGTTAAAGCAGTATTTGAAAAATACTGTTAGTGTAACTACTGTTACTGATAGTGTTTTCCGAAGTACTTCTGAGTCCACGTAACTATATTTAACACCGCAGCATGACGGTTTCTTATGCAATTCCATCTGAGGGCTCAAAGGTCATGCCCATTCAACTGAGGTTGTGACACTGTCACACAGGACACATGTTTTTAACATGCTCAATATATTATAATGATTTTATATATTTGAGTTTTAATAGGTTTTCATGTTATCTTAGCCATTTTATTCCTCTTTACCATTTTAATGTGTGTATGTCTTTAAGTGACTCTGGGTCTGCCTGTCATGTGACTCATCATATGACAGGAAACCAGAACTAAACAGCATATAGGAGGCAGCATGAAAAACAATCAGGGTCTCTAGACAAAAGATTACTAGACAATTTAAGACCCAAAACACTTTTAAACATGGACTACAAATTATCAGGAATTATAGCAGCTAGAATGAAAAAAAAGCCTGTCTCAGGTAATAAGTGAAAACTCAATCTGGCTTCCTTGGTGGAAGATCCATTCATAACAACATAAGATCAGTTCTAGATTTGATCGATTACAGTGATATATTTGTAGAGAATGGCTTCGTTGTATTTCTAGACTTCTACAAAGCCTTTGATTCAGTAGAACCGTTTATCCGTTTATCTTAGAAGCTTTAAAGCATTTTGGTTTTGGTCAGAAATTCACAAATCTAATTAGTATACTTTATAATGATATTAATAGTTGTGCATCTTTAGAACATGGCACTTACTCAAGATTTTTAGTTAAGAGGGGCATTAGGCAATGGTGTAACATTTATTATATTCCTTTACTATTTATAATGGTTGCTGAATTATTGTCCATTATGGTAAAGAACAGTGGATCTGAAGGCTTTAACATATTGGGGAAACACATCATAATAACTCAATTTGCAGATGATACAACTTTGTTCTTAAAAAATTAAAACCAAATTGTTGCAGCACTAGATTCAATTAATCAATTTTCTAAAGCATCAGGTGTTATGTTAAATATTAATAAGTGTGAAATTCTTGCTTTGCATGAACAACCAGCTCGCTCAATCAGTAACATAAGTGTTAAAATGGAAGTTAAATATTTGGGTATTACAGTCACCCGAAATAAAAAAATAAGAGAGAAAGAAAATATTCTTAGAAATATTGATAAATGTAAAAAGATGTTGAACTTATGGCTACAAAGGGATATAACTATATTTGGCAGGGTTTTGCTGTCCAAGATGGATACTTAGTAATCGAAAATCTTTGTTTGTAGGGACTTGGATGGAAAAAGGAATATGGGCAATATCGCATTTGATGGATAATTATGTTTTTAAAAAAATATATATTATAGTGATGTGTGTGGTAAATTTAATTTACAATGCTCAATTAGAGAATACAACAAAGTAATGAAGGCCATCCCAGTACCCCTGCAAACAATGATTCAACAGTTTGTTTTGTACTCTAATACTATACCAGAAATTAAATAACTCTGTATTGAAGGTACAAATCTAAAGAGCAAACAATTTACAAATAAGTTTATTAGAAAGGTATTAGCTAAACAATATTTCAAAAGAATATATGTTTTTCAAGAATTTAGTGAAGAAGAGGCAAAGAAAATAAGGAAGCGATATTTAGTATATCCAATCCTTCCTAAGGCCAAATAAGTGACATTTAAAATTTTAAATGACATTTATCCTTCTAATAACTTTTTGCATGAAAGATTTAATTGGGAGAATAATTCATGCGGGTTCTGTGAGGATGACATTTAAACGGTAGAACATGTTTTCTGGCTTGAATTTCAAAACTGGCTTCATTCCAAACATATACCAATACACCCTTGGACTGTGGTCTCAATTAAAGTTGGAGTATTGTTGAAAGATAAGAACCTAGACTTTTTGATAAATAACTTAATTATTTTGTGCAAACACTTTATTCATAGATGCAAGTATTTAAAGGATAACCCCAACTTCAGCGGATGGAAGAATGAATTACATGACAGACAGAATTGCCCAGAAACTCTTATATAATTTGAACTTGTTTTTGTTGATAGAATAAGACTCACACCCTTCTTTTTCTGCTTTGTTTTTTTTTCTTGCAATTTGCTGTATCAACATTAATAATATGTGTTCAGTTATTGAAATATGTCGTTAAAGTTTGTATTTGAATTGTATGCATTAAAAAAAAAAAATCAGGGTCTCTGGCCAAAGCACTGAACACGCTGGATTGAGGAGTTACCTTTGTGGACCTGCCATTCCAGCATCTCACTTTTATTGGATTATCACTTTCTTTGGATTGTATATACACCGGTGGACACTTTTACATTGGAACTTACAGCATGATGGATTTCTTAAGGACTGTTTTAATGGTATGGAAATGAAACACTCTTTTAACAGCCTAGGATTTCTAGTTTTATTGTGTTGTTTTAAGTTCCTTGTGAATTCTGTAAATACACTATTCATTCTACATTTGTCGTTGTCTCATCTTTTTAAAACACTTATCACACAGTTTAATCTGATCCCATTTTAAACCCATGTAATTCGACCGATAAGGCCAATCGTTACAAGGTTTCCTGCCTTGCCCTACACAGACTTGAGATTTCTTTGGATTCCCTGAATCTTTTCACAATATTATGTATGGTAGATGGTGAAAGACCTAAATTCTTTGCGATTTTGCATTGAGAAATTAGATTTTTGATTTGTTTGACACTTCTCTCATGAAATTGGGCACAAAGTGATGAGCCATGATCCAGCTTTGCTTGCAAAGACTGAGATGCTCCTTTTATACCTAAACATGATACCCTCACTTATTACCAATTCACATGCTTACTGGGAACTGTTTCAAAACAGTTTAATTTGGATATCCTTTAACTTTTTCACTTTTATTTTGTCTTTTTTGGAGTGTGCTGCAGCCAACAACATTGACTGTAAGGCCCTGTCCTAGATGAAATACAGGAGTGTGTCCATGAAGGATGTAGAGTGTCCCTTTTGTGGTCACATTTGTGCCCCTGATGCAGACTTTTGCTGAGTTATGCAGGCTCCACAGCACAGCCAATTTATACATCTTATGCCACTAAAGTGTAAACTCCAAGGAGAAATGAAAGGGTGTAGGGCACCATTTGTGACATGGCCTAAATGAGATTGTGTCCTAATTACTTACATGCAGCAGGAGTCGGGCCTCCATGGCCTCCTTACAGGTGATGAAATATGGCTTCATTAGCAATATATCCTGACGTAATTTCTGAAGTACAACAATGATAAGAGATATAATTAGATTACTTACAATTGGATGCTGTTTCAGCAAATGCACTGTTCATAATAACCCGTTTTACAAATAATAATAATTAAAAAAAAAAAACTTACTCTGATTTCCACCAGCTCCTCCACAAAGTTAAAGAGAAGAGGGTTGATTTCCTTCAGTTTGAGCACAGGCCTGGATATCATCAAAGCAAGATAGCGCATTGATGTACGACACACCTGAACACATCAAATACACATCACAAGAGTCTTAAGTCATGAGTCACTATCAAACTGAAAAATATTTATATGGTAACATTTTAGTTTAAGGGACAATTCTCACTATTAACCAGTTTATTTATATGTGCAATATCACATGAGTAGCCATGCGATATGGCTGTATATCGGCACGACTGTGATTCAGCCGTAGTCAATCACAGCATGACGATATACAGCCATATCGCACGGCTACTCGTGTGATATTGCTCATACATATCAAGTATGATAACCTGCATCTAATACAGCATTCATTCTTCAGCTCAATCTCATATTCACAATAAATCATCAGTTTGAATGTCTGCTGAGGAAAGGGTGACAAGAATCTGTTAAGGGTGACAGCACTGCTCGGTGAATTTGTTGGCTGCGTCTTATTGGTGTTATTGAAAGTAAAAATTACTTCCTTGTTTACAGCCCTGTTTCAGTCTTTTCAATATTCAGCAGTATTTACTGCTGACTCACTCATAAAAACAATCTCTTGTCGCCATCTAATTGTGGAACAATGGAGTTCCAATATCACTTGAATATCACACTCCTCTAAGCCAATTAGATTTGAGGACCAGAAAGAACTGTTCTATAATTAATATATATATAGCTTTTCTGAAGATCCAGAGAAAAGTGGCATATTAAAGGTGATAATGTAAATTAGAGATGCACCGATCAACCAGTCAGGGACCGGAATCAGCCGATTTTCCGCATGCTTGACCCGGACCGGTGATCGGCCAGTCAGTCTCATGTCTTGCAGATTCCGAGTTGGTCCATTTTGACATCACAGCCACACTCACAACTGCATGTAAACATGTTGTCGGTGTGGAAGTTCTTCACTGTGAGTGAAGAAGACACAAAGTTCACAATTTGTAATACGTGTAGGGCCAAAGTAAACCATGGGGGAACCACAGGGCTCTATTAACGCTTGTACATTTTTTAAAGGGGCACGTGAGAGAGAATTTTACTTACCCGACCGGACAAGAAGCCTTATTAAAACGTCAATAACAAAAATAAATAGGGAAGTACTGAAACTTGGTCACGAATGATTCTGATTTTACTGCATATATTGTAAACGGCGTCTGATAATGTATTGATGTATTGTAAATGAGAGAGAGACTTGTGCAGAAATCAAAATAATTGAGCACGACAGCACAGACAAAGTATCTCAGAGAAAGTTTTAGATGCATACTGAGGGATAAAAAATTACATTTAGCCTATAATATATGATATAGGTGAGCAACATATCAGCATGATTGCAATATGACACCATACAATAGTAGTGCAATAAACAAGAAGTTAAAATGAGTGACTTACATTTTAGACAGAATATTGACTGTTTTTGCTTAGTTTTGCAAAAGAAAATAGTTCCAATCAAAGCCACAGCAGAACAGTTGTATGTCTCCGAACAACACACCGCTGTGTTTCATTACTGAATGAATCCATGTTATTGAACGAATCGAGTGAGTCGATGATTGAGTGACCCATTCATAAAGACAGTAACTTGCCTCCAGGGCTTGAAAACGAATTTTTTTTTTCAATCTGTTCACTCCGAGCAGAATCGATATTTTAACGTTTCTGTTCCTGCGTTCCTCTGTATTATTACCGTTCCAAAACTGGTTCGGGTAGAAGAAATACCGGTTAATAACGTTATTATTATTATTTTTTAAATTCTTTGCCTATAATAATAATAATAATAATAATAATAAAGTACAGCGTTTTCTTTACTAAAAAAAAAAACCGGGAAGAGATCTGGTAACGTTAGCCTATAACCTGCTGCGCTTAGTCACAGCCAATACAGCATCATCTTTTCTAGATTTTGGCCAAATGTAGGCTACAAAACAAAAGAAAAAAAACTATCAACACTTTAAAGACATTAAAGTATTTTTAAGATATTTAAAAATGTTTGCTGCATTGTTAAAAAACGCTACTTGTATAAGATTGCATTTTGAGAGTGAAAAAAACATAAGTAGCATATAGCTCACATTGCATTTTATTAGCCCTATTACATTCAGAAATAGTGTAGGCTAAAGCAAAATGTTTACAAACATTATAAATACATTTATTAGTTTCTCTCCACAACAAATCCTCTAAAGTTAAGGCAATGCGTTTAGGCTATAAAAACGTCAATCCAAAAACAAATTAATTTAAGGTGAAACTGATGCCTACCTCTCTCATTCGGCACGAATCCAAATGTTTCCATATTCGCGACATATCTGGATGCTAAAATATTATTTATTATAGGCTAGGCTTTGTACATTCATCGACTTAAAACATCATCCTTTACATCGGCTATATAGCACAGTGAGGCGGTGGTCACGCTGAACGCAGCAGATTTTGTACAATGGAGCAGTGTTACTTATTTGTTTCTTTAACTGTATTTTATTTTGATAATGAACAGGCTGCAATGTCGCAAAAATATGTTGTGCGTGTGCGTGAGGCACCGGCCCGATAGTCATACCAATGCTGGTTGGTTATACAGATAGAAGTAAGACATTATTCAAAGCTGTCAAGCTTTTGCAAAATAAATAAAACAGTAAAATAAATAAAACTCTAAAGCTTTTAAAATAAAGAAAACTACTTTCTGCCATCTCGGTTTCCTTTCCTAGAACTTTGAAACGCGTCACAATGAACTGTAACTCACATTTTTTCTTTCGTTTTGTTAATCTGTCAATGATT